>NW_027039323.1:22242-56713 GCF_034236695.1 Oncorhynchus nerka | reverse complement strand
GAGGGACTGTCTGTAACTGACACTAGCTGATTAGAGGGACTGTCTGTAACTGACACTAGCTGATTAGAGGGACTGTCTGTAACTGACACTAGCTGATTAGAGGGACTGTCTGTAACTGACACTAGCTGATTAGAGGGACTGTCTGTAACTGACACTAGCTGATTAGAGGGACTGTATATAACTGACACTAGCTGATTAGAGGGACTGTATATAACTGACACTAGCTGATTAGAGGGACTGTCTGTAACTGACACTAGCTGATTAGAGGGACTGTCTGTAACTGACACTAGCTGATTAGAGGGACTGTCTGTAACTGACACTAGCTGATTAGAGGACTGTCTGTAACTGACACTAGCTGATTAGAGGGACTGTCTGTAACTGACACTAGCTGATTAGAGGACTTACATATAACTGACACTAATGATTAGAGGGACTGTCTGTAGCAGCACTAGCTGATTAGAGGGACTGTCTGTAACTGACACTAGCTGATTAAAGGGACTGTCTGTAACTGACACTAGCTGATTAAAGGACTGTCTGTCTGACTAGAGTTAGGGGACTGTCTGTAACTGACACTAGCTGAATAAAGGACTGTCTGTCTGATTAGAGGGACTGTCTGTAACTGACACTAGCTGATTAAGGGACTGTCTGTAACTGACACTAGCTGATTAGAGGGACTGTCTGTAACTGACACTAGCTGATTAGAGGACTGTCTGTCTGATTAGAGGACTGTCTGTCTGATTAACTGTCTGACACTAGCTGATTAGAGGGACTGTCTGTAACTGACACTAGCTGATTAAAGGGACTGTCTGTCTGATTAGACACTAGCTGATTGAGGACTGTCTGTCTGATTAAACTGTCTGGACTGACACTAGTCTGATTAGAGGACTGTATCTGTAACTGACACTAGCTGATTAGAGGGATGACTGTGACACTAGTCTGATTAGAGGGACTGTCTGTAACTGACACTAGCTGATTAAAGGGACTGTCTGTAACTGACACTCTGTCTGATTAAGAGGGACTGTCTGTCTGTAACTGACACTAGCTGATTAAGAGGGACTGTCTGTAACCGGACAAGCTGACAAAGGGACTCTGTCTGATTAGAGGGACTGTCTGTAACTGACACTAGCTGATTAGAGGGGACTGTCTGTCTGATTGACACTAGTCTGATTAGAGGGACTGTCTGTAACCGGGATACACTAGCTGATTAGAGGGACTGTCTGTAACTGACACTAGCTGATTAGAGGGACTGTCTGTAACTGACACTAGCTGATTAAAGGACTGTCTGTAACTGACACTAGCTGATTAAAGGGACTGTCTGTCTGACTGACACTAGTCTGATTAAAGGGACTGTCTGTAACTGACACTAGCTGATTAGAGGGACTGTCTGTAACTGACACTAGCTGATTAGAGGGACTGTCTATGGCACTAGCTTGATTAGAGGACTGTCCTGTCTGTCTGATTAGAGGGGACTGTCTGTAACTGACACTAGCTGGATTAGAGGGACTGTCTGATTAGAGGGACTGTCTAGCTGATTAGAGGGACTGTCTATAACTGACACTAGCTGATTAGATGGGACTGTCTGTAACTGACATTAGAGGACTGTCTGTCTGATTAGAGGGACTGTCTGTAACTGACACTAGCTGATTAGAGGGACTGTCTGTCTGATTAGAGGACTAGCTGGATTAAAGGACTGTCTGACACTAGCTGATTAGAGGACTGTCTGTAACTGACACTAGCTGATTAGAGGGACTGTCTGTAACTGACACTAGCTGATTAAAGGGACTGTCTCTGTCTGATTAGGGAGGGACTGTCTGTAACTGACACTAGCTGATTAGAGGGACTGTCTGTAACTGACACTAGCTGATTAAAGAGATTGGACTGTCTGTAACTGACACTAGCTGATTAAAGGGACTGTCAACTGTCTGATTAGAGGGACTGTCTGTAACTGACACTAGCTGATTAGACTGTCTGTCTGATTAAAGGGACTGTCTGTAACTGACACTAGCTGATTAAGGGACTGTCTGTCTGATTAGGGAGATTGGACTGTCTGTAACTGACACTAGCTGATTAAAGGGACTGTCTGTCTGATTAGAGGGACTGTCTGTAACTGACACTAGCTGATTAGAGGGACTGTCTGTAACTGACACTAGCTGATTAGAGGGACTGTCTGTAACTGACACTAGCTGATTAAAGGGACTGTCTGTCTGATTAGAGGGACTGTCTGTAACTGACACTAGCTGATTAAAGGGACTGTCTGTCTGATTAGAGGGACTGTCTGTAATCGACTACTGATTAAAGCTGTCTGTCTGATTAAAGGGACTGTCTGTCTGATTAGAGGGACTGTCTGTCTGATTGGGACTGTCTGTAAAGGGACACTAGCTGATTAGAGGGACTGTCTGTCTGATTAGCTGATTAAAGGGACTGTCTGTCTGATTAGAGGACTGTCTGTAACTGACACTAGCTGATTAGAGGGACAGGGACTGTCTGTAACTGACACTAGCTGATTAAAGGGACTGTCTGTCTGATTTAAGGGACTGTCTGTAACTGACACTAGCTGATTAGAGGGACTGTCTGTCTGATTAGAGGGACTGTCTGTAACTGACACTAGCTGATTAAAGGGACTGTCTGTCTGATTAGAGAGGACTGTCTGTAACTGACACTAGCTGATTAAAGGGACTGTCTGTCTGATCTGTCTGATTAGAGGGACTGTCTGTCTGATTAAAGGGACTGTCTGTAACTGACACTAGCTGATTAGAGGGACTGTCTGTAACTGACACTAGCTGATTAGAGGGACTGTCTGTAACTGACACTAATGATTAGAGGACTGTCTGTCACTAGCTGATTAGAGGACTGTCTGTAACTGACACTAGCTGATTAGAGGGACTGTCTGTAACTGACACTAGCTGATTAGAGGGACTGTCTGTAACTGACACTAGCTGATTAAAGGACTGTCTGTAACTGACACTAGCTGAGATTAAAGGGACTGTCTGTCTGATTAAGGGACTGTCTGTCTGATTAGAGGGACTGTCTGTAACTGACACTAGCTGATTAGAGGACTGTCTGTAACTGACACTAGCTAGGGATTGCACTAGCTGATTAGAGGACTGTCTGTCTGATTAGAGGACTGTCTGACACTAGCTGATTAAAGGACTGTCTGTCTGCCAACGGCACTTAAGGGACTGTCTGTAAATGACACTAGCTGATTAGAGGGACTGTCTGTAACTGACACTAGTTATCTGTCACAATTAAAGGACTGTCTGTCTTGATTATTAAGGGACTGTCTGTAACTGACACTAGCTGATTAGAGGGACTGTCTGTAACTGACACTAGCTGATTAAAGGGACTGTCAATTGTCTAACAAACATTAGCTGATTAGGGACTGTCTGTAACTGACACTAGCTGATTAAAGGACTGTCTGTCTGATTAGAGGGACTGTCTGTAACTGACACTAGCTGATTAGGAGGGACTGTCTGTCTGATTAGAGGGACTGTCTGAGCACTAGCTGATTAGAGGGACTGTCTGTCTGGGACTGTCTGTAACTGACACTAGCTGATTAAAGGGACTGTCTGTCTGATTAGAGGACTGTCTGTAACTGACACTAGCTGATTAACTGATTAGAGGACTGTCTGTAACTGACACTAGCTGATTAGGAGGGACTGTCTGTCTAAAGGGACTGTCTAACTGACACTAGCTGTCTGATTAAAGGGACTGTCTGTCTGATTAGAGGGACTGTCTGTAACTGACACTAGCTGATTAGAGGGACTGTCTGTCTGATTAAAGGGACTGTCTGTCTGATTAGAGGACTGTCTGTAGCTGATTAGAGGGACTGTCTGTCTGACTGTCTCTGATTAGAGGGACTGTCTGTAACTGACACTAGCTGATTAAAGGGACTGTCTGTCTGATTAGAGGGACTGTCTGTAACTGACACTAGCTGATTAGAGGGACTGTCTGTCTGATTAGAGGGACTGTCTGTCTGATTAGAGGGACTGTCTGTAACTGACACTAGCTGATTAGAGGGACTGTCTGTAACTGACACTAGCTGATTAGAGGGACTGTCTGTAACTGACACTAGCTGATTAGAGGGACTGTCTGTAACTGACACTAGCTGATTAAAGGGACTGTCTGTCTGATTAGAGGGACTGTCTGTAACTGACACTAGCTGATTAGAGGGACTGTCTGTAACTGACACTAGCTGATTAGAGGGACTGTCTGTCTGATTAGCTGATTAAAGGACTGTCTGTAACTGTCTGACACTAGCTGATTAGAGGGACTGTCTGTACACTAGCTGACACTGTCTGATTAGAGGGACTGTCTGTAACTGACACTAGCTGATTAAGGGACTGTCTGTCTAATTAGAGGGACTGTCTGCTGATTAGAGGACTGTCTGTCTGATTAGAGGGACTGTCTGTAACTGACACTAGCTGATTAAAGGGACTGTCTGATTAGAGGGACTGACACTAGCTGATTAAGGGACTGTCTGTCTGATTAGAGGGACTGTCTGTAACTAGCTGATTAAAGGGACTGTCTGTCTGATTAGAGGGACTGTCTGTCTGACACTAGCTGATTAGAGGGACTGTCTGTCTGATTAGTGGGACTGTCTGTAACTGACACTAGCTGATTAGAGGGACATCTGTAACTGACACTAGCTGATTAGAGGGACTGTCTGTAACTGACACTAGCTGATTAGAGGGACTGTCTGTAACTGACTGTCTGTCTGATTAAAGGAGTCTGATTAGAGGGACTGACACTAGCTGATTCTGTAACTGACACTAGCTGATTAGAGGGACTGTCTGTAACTGACACTAGCTGATTAGAGGGACTGTCTGTAACTGACACTAGCTGATTAGAGGGACTGTCTGATTAACTGTCTGACACTAGCTGATTAGAGGACTGTCTGTAACTGACACTAGCTGATTAAGAGGGACTGTCTGTCTGATTAACTGTCGACACTAGCTGATTAAAGGACTGTCTGTCTGATTAGAGGGACTGTCTGTAACTGACACCGATGAAAGGGACTGTCTGCTGATTAGAGGACTGTCTGTCTGATTAAGAGGGACTGTCTGTCTGAGGACTGTCTGTAACTGATTAGAGAGGACTGTCTGTAACTGACACTAGCTGATTAAAGGGACTGTCTGTCTGATTAGAGGGACTGTCTGTAACTGACACTAGCTGATTAGAGGGACTGTCTGTCTGATTAGAGGGACTGTCAGTCTGATTAGACTGTCATCGACACTAGCTGATTAGAGGACTGTCTGTAACTGACACTAGCTGATTAAAGGGACTGTCTGTCTGATTAGAGTTAGGGGACTGTCTGTAACTGGACACTAGCTGATTAAGGGACTGTCTGTCTGATTAGAGGGACTGTCTGTAACTGACTAGCTGATTAGAGGACTGTCTGTAACTGACACTTAAAGGGACTGTCTGTCTGATTAGAGGACTGTCTGTAACTGACACTAGCTGATTAGAGGGACTGTCTGTCTGATTATTAGGGACTGTCTGTAACTGACACTAGCTGATTAAAAGGACTGTCTGTAACTGACTTAGAGGGACTGTCTGTAACTGACACTAGCTGATTAAAGGGACTGTCTGTCTGATTAGAGGGACTGTCTGTAACTAACTACTGAGGGACTGTCTGTCTGATTAGAAGGACTGTCTGATTGACAAGCTGAGAGGACTGTCTGTCTGATTAGAGGGACTGTCTGTCTGACACTAGCTGATTAAAGGGACTGTCTGATTAGAGGACTGTCTGTAACTGACACTAGCTGATTAGAGGGACTGTCTGTCTGATTAGAGGGACTGTCTACTGCTGATTAAAGGGACTGTCTGATTAAATGACACTAGCTGATTAAAGGGACTGTCTGTCTGAGGGGACTATCTGTAAACTGACACTAGCTGATTAGAGGGACTGTCTGTAACTGGACACTAGCTGATTAAAGGGACTAGAGGTTTATCTGTCTGTAGCTGATTAGAGGGACTGTCTGTAACTGACATCTGTCTGATTAGAGGGACTGTCTGTAACTGACACTAGCTGATTAGAGGACTGTCTGTAACTGACACACTAGCTGATTAAAGGACTGTCTGTCTGATTAGAGGGACTGTCTGTAACTGACACTAGCTGGATTAGAGGGATTAGAGGACTGTGTAACTGACACTAGCTGATTAGGGATTGACACTAGCTGATTGACTGTCTGTCTGATTAGAGGACTGTCTGTAACTGACACTAGCTGATTAGAGGGACTGTCTGATTAGAGGGACTGTCTGACTGACACTAGCTGATTAAAGGGACTGTCTGTCTGATTAGAGGACTGTCTGTAACTGACACTAGCTGATTAAAGGGACTGGTCTGTAAATCGATACCAGCTGATTAGAGGGACTGTCTGTCTGATTACAGTGGACTGTCTGTAACTGACACTAGCTGATTAAAGGACTGTCTGTCTGATTAGGGACTGTCTGTCTGACTGTCTGTCTGAGGACTGTCTGTAACTGACACTAGCTGATTAAAGGGACTGTCTGTCTGATTAGAGGGACTGTCTGTAACTGACACTAGCTGATTAAAGGGACTGTCTGTCTGATTAGAGGGACTGTCTGTAACTGACACTAGCTGATTAAAGGGACTGTCTGTCTGATTAGAGGGACTGTCTGTCTGACACTCAGCTGATTAAAGGGACTGTCTGTCTGATTAAACGACACTAGCTGATTAGAGGGACTGTCTGATTAAAGGACTGTATAACTGACACTAGCTGATTAAAGGGACTGTCTGTCTGATTAGAGGACTGTCTGTCTGATTAGGACTGTCGACTGACACTAGCTGATTAAAGGGACTGTCTGTCTGATTAGAGGACTGTCTGTCTGATTAGAGGGACTGTCTGTCTGATTAAAGGGACTGTCTGTAACTGACACTAGCTGATTAGAGGGACTGTCTGTCTGTAACTTTTGTAGTGTTGTGGTTCTGCTGTTCTTCTCTGTGTTTTAAACAGGATCTTGGTTGAGACAGCACTTATACAGTGCCTTGAAAGTATTCGGCCCCCTTGAACTTTTTGCGACCTTTGCCACATTTCAGGCTTCAAACATAAAGATATAAAACTGTATTTTTTGTGAAGAATCAACAACAAGTGGGGACACAATCATGAAGTGGAACGACATTTATTGATATTTCAAACTTTTTAACAAATCAAAAACTGAAAAATTGGGCGTGCAAAATTATTCAGCCCCCCTTAAGTTAATACTTTGTAGCGCCACCTTTTGCTGTGATTACAGCTGTAAGTCGCTTAGGGTATGTCTCTATCAGTTTTGGCACATCGAGAGACTGAATTTTTTCCCATTCCTCCTTGCAAAACAGCTCGAGCTCAGTGAGGTTGGATGGAGAGCATTTGTGAACAGCAGTTTTCAGTTCTTTCCACAGATTCTCGATTGGATTCAGGTCTGGACTTTGACTTGGCCATTCTAACACCTGGATATGTTTACCATTCCATTGTAGATTTTGCTTTATGTTTTGGATCATTGTCTTGTTGGAAGACAAATCTCCGTCCCAGTCTCAGACTTTTGCAGGTTTTCTTCCAGAATGGTCCTGTATTTGGCTCCATCCATCTTCCCATCAATTTTAACCATCTTCCCTGTCCCTGCTGAAGAAATGCAGGCCCAAACCATGATGCTGCCACCACCATGTTTGACAGTGGGGATGGTGTGTTCAGGGTGATGAGCTGTGTTGCTTTACGCCAAACATAACGTTTTGCATTGTTGCCAAAAAGTTCAATTTTGGTTTCATCTGACCAGAGCACCTTCTTCCACATGTTTGGTGTGTCTCCCAGGTGGCTTGTGGCAAACTTTAAACGACACTTTTATGGATATCTTTAAGAAATGGCTTTCTTCTTGCCACTCTTCCATAAAGGCCAGATTTGTGCAATATACGACTGATTGTTGTCCCTGGACAGAGTCTCCCACCTCAGCTGTAGATCTCTGCAGTTCATCCAGAGTGATCATGGGCCTCTTGGCTGCATTTCTGATCAGTCTTCTCCTTGTATGAGCTGAAAGTTTAGAGGGACGGCCAGGTCTTGGTAGATTTGCAGTGGTCTGATACTCCTTCCATTTCAATATTATCGCTTGCACAGTGCTCCTTGGGATGTTTAAAGCTTGGGAAATCTTTTGTATCCAAATCCGGCTTTAAACTTCTTCACAACAGTATCTCGGACCTGCCTGGTGTGTTCCTTGTTCTTCATGATGCTCTCTGCGCTTTTAACGGACCTCTGACTATCACAGTGCAGGTGCATTTATACGGAAACTTTTGATTACACACAGGTGGATTGTATTTATCATCATTAGTCATTTAGGTCAACATTGGATCATTCAGAGATCCTCACTGAACTTCTGGGAGAGTTTGTTGCACTGAAAGAAGGGGCTGAATAATTTTGCACGCCAATTTTTCAGTTTTTGATTTGTTAAAAAATTAGAAATATCCAATAAATGTCGTTTCCACTTCATGATTGTGTCCACTTGTTGTTGATTCTTCACAAAAATACAGTTTTATATCTTTATGTTTGAAGCCTGAAATGTGGCAAAGGTCGCAAAGTTCAAGGGGGCAATACTTTCGCAAGGCACTGTATATTACATTAATAGTTATAATCGTCTTTACTTCACTGGAAAGCGACATTATGATTTTTTCTCTCCTTTTTGTGGTCAGAATGTACGTTAATGCATTTCAGAGGTAGAGAGAGATAGTGTGTTGGCAGACAAGCATTACACAAACAGCTGAGAGCATCTTGGCCTTTCAAAGTACACAGTATCTATCATCTAGCCCTCAGGAAACAGACGGTTGGACTCGGTCCAGCAGGCCTCAGGAGACAAAGGGTTGGACTCGGTCTAGCAGGCCTCAGGGAGACAAGGGGTTGGACTGGGTCTAGCAGGCCTCAGGTAGACAGAGGGTTGGACTGGGTCTAGCAGGTCTCAGGGAGACAGAGGGTTGGACTGGGTCTAGCAGGCCTCAGGAGACAAAGGGCTGGACTCGGTCTAGCAGGCCTCAGGGGAGACAAAGGGTTGGACTGGGTCTAGCAGGCCTCAGGGAGACAGAGGGTTGGACTGGGTCTAGCAGGCCTCAGGTAGACAGATGGTTGGACTGGAGTCTAGCAGGCCTCAGGAGACAGAGGGTTGGACTCGGTCTAGCAGGCCTCAGGAGACAGATGGTTGACTCGGGTCTAGCAGGCCTCAGGGAGACAAAGGGTTGGACCGGTCTAGCAGGCCTCAGGGAGACAGAGGTTGGACTAGGTCTAGCAGGCCTCAGGGGAGACAGAGGGTTGGACTGGAGTCTAGGAGGCCTCAGGAGACAGAGGGTTGGACTCCGGTCTAGCAGGCCTCAGGGAGACAAAGGGTTGGACTGGGTCTAGCAGGCCTCAGGGAGACAGAGGTTGGACTGGAGTCTAGCAGGCCCAGGGAGACAGAGGTTGGACTGGGTCTAGCAGGCCTCAGAGGGAGACAAAGGGTTGGACTCGGTCTAGCAGGCCCTCAGGTAGACAAAGGGTTGGACTGGGTCCTGGCAGGCCTCAGGGAGACAGATGGTTGGACTGGGTCTAGCAGGCCTCAGGTAGACAAAGGGTTGGACTGGGTCTAGCAGGCCTCAGGTAGACAAAGGGTTGGACTGGGTCTAGCAGGCCTCAGGGAGACAGATGGTTGGACTCGGTCTAGCAGGCCTCAGGAGACAGATGGTTGGACTAGGTCCAGCAGTCCTCAGAGCACTGTCTAATTGAAGATGACATCAGACTACTGAAACATGGACTGGCAGGAAAGTATTTTGTATGTGTGTCAGAGAGAGACAGAGCGAGATAGAAATAGGACAGATATATTTTGAAGATAATTCATCACAGCTCTGAAAGTAGCCACTGTCCATGTGTCTTCCATATGCAGAATGGGAAAAGGGATGAAACAGCCCACTGTCCTCTTCCATATGCAGAATGGGAAAAGGGATGAAACAGCCCACAGTCCTCTTCCATATGCAGAATGGGAAAAGGGATGAAACAGCCCACTGTCCTCTTCCATATGCAGAATGGGTAAAGGGATGAAACAGCCACTGTCCTCTTCCATATGTAGAATGGAAAAAGGGATGAAACAGCCCACTGTCCTCTTCCATATGCAGAATGGGTAAAGGGATGAAAAGCCCAGTCTCTTCCATATGCAGAATGGGAAAAGAGGATGTCCTCTTCCATATGCAGAATGGGAAAAGGGATGAAACAGCCCACAGTCCTCTTCCATATGCAGAATGGGAAAAGGGATGAAACAGCCCACTGTCCTCTTCCATATGCAGAATGGGAAAAGGGATGAAACAGCCCACTGTCCTCTTCCATATGCAGAATGGGAAAAGGGATGAAACAGCCCACTGTCCCTCTTCCATATGCAGAATGGGAAAAGGGATGAAACAGTCCTCTTCCCACACTGTCCATATGTCTTCCATATGCAGAATGGGAAAAGGGATGAAACAGCCCACTGTCCTCTTCCATATGTAGAATGGGAAAAGGATGAAACAGCCCACAGTCCTCTTCCATATGCAGAATGGGAAAGGGATGAAACAGCCCACTGTCCTCTTCCATATGCAGAATGGGAAAAAAGAGGATGAAACAGCCCACAGTCCTCCTTTCCATATGCAGAATGGGAAAAGGGATGAAACAGCCCACAGTCCTCTTCCATATGCAGAATGGGAAAAGGGATGAAACAGCCCACTGTCCTCTTTCCATATGCAGAATGGGAAAAGGGATGAAACAGCCCACTGTCCTCTTCCATATGCAGAATGGGAAAAAGGATGAAACAGCCCAGTCCTCTTCCATATGCAGAATGGGAAAAGGGATGAAACAGCCCACTGTCCTCTTCCATATGCAGAATGGGAAAAGGGATGAAACAGCCCAAGGTCCTCTCCATATGCAGAATGGGAAAAGGGATAAAACAGCCCACAGTCCTCTTCCATATGCAGAATGGGAAAAGGGATGAAACAGCCCACAGTCTCTTCCATATGCAGAATGGGAAAAGGGATGAAACGGCCCACAGTCCTTCCATATGCAGAATGGGAAAAGGGATGAACAGCCCACTGTCCCATATGTCTTCCATATGTTCATAACTACATACAGAATGGGATGAATCAGCCCACAGTCCTCTTCCATATGCAGAATGGGAAAGGGATGAAACAGGTCCTCTTCCATATGCAGAATGGGGGATGAATCAGCATATGCAGAATGGGAAAAGATGAAACAGCCCAGTCCTCTTCCATATGCAGAATGGGAAAAGGGATGAACAGCCCACTGTCCTCTTCCATATGCAGAATGGGAAAAGGCATGAAACAGCCCACAGTCCTCTTCCATAGAATGGAGAGGATGAAACAGCCTGTCTCTTCCATATGCAGAATGGAAAGGATGAAACAGCCCACAGTCCTCTTCCATATGTAGAATGGGAAAAGGATGAAACAGCCTGATCCTCTTCCATATGCAGAATGGGAAAAGGGATGCCCACAGAACGGGAAAAGGGATGAACAGCCCACAGTCCTCTTCCATATGCAGAATGGGAAAAGGGATGAATCAGGCCACTTCCTCTTCCTGTGCAGCCGTGGTTCCCTGAAGTGCTTTCATTAGAGACTGTTTGCGTCATTGATTCCCAGAAAGGCAATACAGTTGGTCAGCCACACAGAATGCATCCCCAATGGGACCCTATTCTCTATGGTACCCTGCACTGATAGGACCATAGTGCACTACATAGAGAATGAGAAACCACAGCCTCCTGGCCTTGTAGGCTCTGAGGAAGTTGTCATGGACCAACTTACCTCATGTATCATTGAATCATGATGTAGGAGAGAGCAATAGTAGACAGATAGAAAATACTAGATAATAGAAGACAATAGCAGATAATGGTAGACAGTAGTAGACCAGATAGAAAGTAGTAGACAACAGTAGACAAAAGTAGACAATAGTAGAGTGTAGTAGACAGTAGTAGACAGTAGTAGACAATAGTAGACAGTGTAGACAGTAGACAGTAGTAGACAGCAGTAGACAGTAGACAGTAGACAGTAGTAGACAGTAGACAGTAGTAGACAGTAGACAGTAGATAGACAGTAGACAGTAGTAGATAGTAGACAGTAGACAGTAGTAGACAGTAGTAGACAATAGTAGACAGTAGACAGTAGTAGACGTAGTAGACAATAGTAGACAATGTAGACAGTAGTGGACAGTAGACAGTAGTAGACAGTAGACAGTAGACAGTAGACAGTAGACAGTAGACAGTAGACAGTAGACAGTAGTAGACAGTAGACAGTAGACAGTAGACAGTAGACAGTAGACAGTAGACAGTAGTAGACAGTAGACAGTCAGTAGACAGTAGACAGTAGACAGTAGTAGACAGTAGACAGTAGACAGTAGACAGTAGTAGACAGTAGACAGTAGTAGACAGTAGCAGAACAGTAGTAGACAGTAGACAGTAGTAGACAGTAGTAGACAGTAGACAGTAGTAGACAGTAGTAGACAGTAGACAGTAGACAGTAGACAGTAGACAGTAGTAGACAGTAGTAGACAGTAGACAGTAGTAGACAGTAGACAGTAGACAGTAGTAGACAGTAGACAGTAGTAGACAGTAGACAGTAGTAGTAGACAGTAGTAGACAGTAGACAGTAGTAGACAGTAGTAGACAGTAGACAGTAGACAGTAGTAGACAGTAGACAGTAGACAGTAGACAGTAGTAGACAGTAGACAGTAGTAGACAGTAGACAGTAGACAGTAGTAGACAGTAGACAGTAGTAGACAGTAGACAGTAGACAGTAGACAGTAGTAGACAGTAGACAGTAGTAGACAGTAGACAGTAGTAGACAGTAGACAGTAGACAGTAGTAGACAGTAGACAGTAGACAGTAGACAGTAGACAGTAGTAGACAGTAGACAGTAGACAGTAGTAGACAGTAGACAGTAGACAGTAGTAGACAGTAGACAGTAGACAGTAGACAGTAGACAGTAGACAGTAGTAGACAGTAGACAGTAGACAGTAGTAGACAGTAGACAGTAGTAGACAGTAGACAGTAGACAGTAGACAGTAGACAGTAGTAGACAGTAGTAGACAGTAGACAGTAGACAGTAGACAGTAGTAGACAGTAGACAGTAGTAGACAGTAGACAGTAGTAGACAGTAGACAGTAGACAGTAGTAGACAGTAGACAGTAGACAGTAGTAGACAGTAGACAGTAGACAGTAGTAGACAGTAGACAGTAGACAGTAGTAGACAGTAGACAGTAGTAGACAGTAGACAGTAGACAGTAGACAGTAGTAGACAGTAGACAGTAGACAGTAGACAGTAGTAGACAGTAGACAGTAGTAGACAGTAGACAGTAGACAGTAGTAGACAGTAGACAGTAGACTAGTAGACAGTAGACAGTAGACAGTAGTAGACAGTAGACAGTAGTAGACAGTAGACAGTAGACAGTAGTAGACAGTAGACAGTAGACAGTAGTAGACAGTAGACAGTAGTAGACAGTAGACAGTAGTAGACAGTAGACAGTAGACAGTAGACAGTAGTAGACAGTAGACAGTAGTAGACAGTAGACAGTAGACAGTAGACAGTAGTAGACAGTAGTAGACAGTAGACAGTAGACAGTAGTAGACAGTAGACAGTAGACAGTAGTAGACAGTAGACAGTAGACAGTAGTAGACAGTAGACAGTAGACAGTAGACAGTAGTAGACAGTAGACAGTAGACAGTAGACAGTAGTAGACAGTAGACAGTAGTAGACAGTAGACAGTAGACAGTAGTAGACAGTAGACAGTAGTAGACAGTAGACAGTAGACAGTAGACAGTAGACAGTAGTAGACAGTAGACAGTAGACAGTAGTAGACAGTAGACAGTAGACAGTAGACAGTAGCAGTAGACAGTAGACAGTAGACAGTAGTAGACAGTAGACAGTAGTAGACAGTAGTAGACAGTAGTAGACAGTAGACAGTAGACAGTAGACAGTAGACAGTAGACAGTAGTAGACAGTAGACAGTAGACAGTAGACAGTAGACAGTAGACAGTAGTAGACAGTAGTAGACAGTAGACAGTAGTAGACAGTAGACAGTAGTAGACAGTAGACAGTAGACAGTAGACAGTAGACAGTAGACAGTAGTAGACAGTAGACAGTAGACAGTAGTAGACAGTAGACAGTAGACAGTAGTAGACAGTAGACAGTAGACAGTAGTAGACAGTAGACAGTAGTAGACAGTAGACAGTAGTAGACAGTAGACAGTAGACAGTAGTAGACAGTAGACAGTAGACAGTAGATAGACAGTAGACAGTAGTAGACAGTAGACAGTAGTAGACAGTAGACAGTAGACAGTAGACAGTAGACAGTAGTAGACAGTAGACAGTAGTAGACAGTAGACAGTAGACAGTAGACAGTAGTAGACAGTAGTAGACAGTAGACAGTAGACAGTAGTAGACAGTAGACAGTAGACAGTAGACAGTAGACAGTAGACAGTAGACAGTAGTAGACAGTAGACAGTAGTAGACAGTAGTAGACAGTAGACAGTAGTAGACAGTAGACAGTAGTAGACAGTAGTAGACAGTAGACAGTAGTAGACAGTAGACAGTAGTAGACAGTAGTAGACAGTAGACAGTAGACAGTAGACAGTAGTAGACAGTAGACAGTAGTAGACAGTAGACAGTAGTAGACAGTAGTAGACAGTAGACAGTAGTAGACAGTAGACAGTAGTAGACAGTAGACAGTAGACAGTAGTAGACAGTAGACAGTAGACAGTAGACAGTAGTAGACAGTAGACAGTAGACAGTAGTAGACAGTAGACAGTAGTAGACAGTAGACAGTAGACAGTAGACAGTAGACAGTAGTAGACAGTAGACAGTAGACAGTAGACAGTAGACAGTAGACAGTAGACAGTAGACAGTAGTAGACAGTAGACAGTAGTAGACAGTAGACAGTAGACAGTAGTAGACAGTAGACAGTAGACAGTAGACAGTAGACAGTAGTAGACAGTAGACAGTAGTAGACAGTAGACAGTAGACAGTAGTAGACAGTAGTAGACAGTAGACAGTAGACAGTAGACAGTAGTAGACAGTAGACAGTAGACAGTAGTAGACAGTAGACAGTAGTAGACAGTAGACAGTAGACAGTAGACAGTAGACAGTAGACAGTAGACAGTAGACAGTAGACAGTAGTAGACAGTAGACAGTAGTAGACAGTAGACAGTAGACAGTAGTAGACAGTAGACAGTAGACAGTAGACAGTAGACAGTAGACAGTAGTAGACAGTAGACAGTAGTAGACAGTAGACAGTAGACAGTAGTAGACAGTAGACAGTAGTAGACAGTAGACAGTACAGTAGACAGTAGACAGTAGTAGACAGTAGACAGTAGACAGTAGTAGACAGTAGACAGTAGACAGTAGACAGTAGACAGTAGACAGTAGTAGACAGTAGACAGTAGACAGTAGACAGTAGACAGTAGACAGTAGACAGTAGTAGACAGTAGACAGTAGTAGACAGTAGACAGTAGACAGTAGACAGTAGACAGTAGACAGTAGTAGACAGTAGACAGTAGACAGTAGTAGACAGTAGACAGTAGACAGTAGTAGACAGTAGACAGTAGACAGTAGACAGTAGTAGACAGTAGTAGACAGTAGACAGTAGACAGTAGTAGACAGTAGACAGTAGTAGACAGTAGTAGACAGTAGACAGTAGACAGTAGACAGTAGTAGACAGTAGTAGACAGTAGACAGTAGTAGACAGTAGACAGTAGACAGTAGACAGTAGACAGTAGTAGACAGTAGACAGTAGTAGACAGTAGACAGTAGACAGTAGTAGACAGTAGACAGTAGTAGACAGTAGACAGTAGACAGTAGTAGACAGTAGACAGTAGACAGTAGTAGACAGTAGACAGTAGTAGACAGTAGACAGTAGTAGACAGTAGACAGTAGACAGTAGACAGTAGACAGTAGACAGTAGTAGACAGTAGACAGTAGACAGTAGACAGTAGACAGTAGACAGTAGTAGACAGTAGTAGACAGTAGACAGTAGACAGTAGACAGTAGTAGACAGTAGACAGTAGACAGTAGTAGACAGTAGACAGTAGACAGTAGACAGTAGTAGACAGTAGACAGTAGCAGCAGTAGACAGTAGACAGTAGTAGACAGTAGACAGTAGACAGTAGTAGACAGTAGACAGTAGACAGTAGTAGACAGTAGACAGTAGTAGACAGTAGACAGTAGTAGACAGTAGACAGTAGACAGTAGTAGACAGTAGACAGTAGACAGTAGTAGACAGTAGACAGTAGTAGACAGTAGACAGTAGACAGTAGTAGACAGTAGACAGTAGACAGTAGTAGACAGTAGACAGTAGTAGACAGTAGACAGTAGACAGTACAGTAGACAGTAGTAGACAGTAGACAGTAGTAGACAGTAGACAGTAGACAGTAGACAGTAGACAGTAGACAGTAGACAGTAGTAGACAGTAGACAGTGTAGACAGTAGACAGTAGACAGTAGTAGACAGTAGACAGTAGACAGTAGACAGTAGTAGACAGTAGTAGACAGTAGACAGTAGTAGACAGTAGACAGTAGACAGTAGTAGACAGTAGTAGACAGTAGACAGTAGACAGTAGACAGTAGACAGTAGTAGACAGTAGACAGTAGACAGTAGACAGTAGTAGACAGTGACAGTAGACAGTAGACAGTAGACAGTAGTAGACAGTAGACAGTAGACAGTAGTAGACAGTAGACAGTAGTAGACAGTAGTAGACAGTAGACAGTAGACAGTAGACAGTAGACAGTAGTAGACAGTAGACAGTAGACAGTAGACAGTAGTAGACAGTAGACAGTAGTAGACAGTAGACAGTAGACAGTAGTAGACAGTAGACAGTAGACAGTAGTAGACAGTAGACAGTAGTAGACAGTAGACAGTAGACAGTAGTAGACAGTAGACAGTAGACAGTAGACAGTAGTAGACAGTAGACAGTAGACAGTAGACAGTAGACAGTAGACAGTAGACAGTAGTAGACAGTAGACAGTAGACAGTAGTAGACAGTAGTAGACAGTAGTAGACAGTAGACAGTAGACAGTAGACAGTAGTAGACAGTAGTAGACAGTAGACAGTAGTAGACAGTAGACAGTAGACAGTAGTAGACAGTAGTAGACAGTAGACAGTAGACAGTAGACAGTAGACAGTAGTAGACAGTAGACAGTAGACAGTAGACAGTAGTAGACAGTAGACAGTAGTAGACAGTAGACAGTAGACAGTAGTAGACAGTAGACAGTAGACAGTAGTAGACAGTAGACAGTAGTAGACAGTAGACAGTAGTAGACAGTAGACAGTAGACAGTAGACAGTAGACAGTAGACAGTAGACAGTAGTAGACAGTAGTAGACAGTAGACAGTAGTAGACAGTAGACAGTAGTAGACAGTAGACAGTAGTAGACAGTAGTAGACAGTAGACAGTAGACAGTAGTAGACAGTAGACAGTAGTAGACAGTAGACAGTAGACAGTAGACAGTAGACAGTAGACAGTAGACAGTAGTAGACAGTAGACAGTAGTAGACAGTAGACAGTAGACAGTAGTAGACAGTAGTAGACAGTAGACAGTAGACAGTAGTAGACAGTAGACAGTAGTAGACAGTAGACAGTAGACAGTAGTAGACAGTAGACAGTAGTAGACAGTAGACAGTAGACAGTAGTAGACAGTAGACAGTAGACAGTAGACAGTAGACAGTAGTAGACAGTAGACAGTAGACAGTAGACAGTAGACAGTAGTAGACAGTAGACAGTAGACAGTAGACAGTAGTAGACAGTAGACAGTAGACAGTAGACAGTAGACAGTAGTAGACAGTAGACAGTAGTAGACAGTAGACAGTAGTAGACAGTAGTAGACAGTAGACAGTAGACAGTAGACAGTAGTAGACAGTAGACAGTAGACAGTAGACAGTAGACAGTAGACAGTAGTAGACAGTAGACAGTAGACAGTAGACAGTAGACAGTAGACAGTAGACAGTAGTAGACAGTAGACAGTAGACAGTAGACAGTAGACAGTAGACAGTAGTAGACAGTAGACAGTAGACAGTAGACAGTAGTAGACAGTAGACAGTAGACAGTAGTAGACAGTAGACAGTAGTAGACAGTAGACAGTAGTAGACAGTAGACAGTAGACAGTAGACAGTAGACAGTAGTAGACAGTAGACAGTAGTAGACAGTAGTAGACAGTAGACAGTAGTAGACAGTAGACAGTAGTAGACAGTAGACAGTAGACAGTAGACAGTAGTAGACAGTAGACAGTAGACAGTAGACAGTAGACAGTAGTAGACAGTAGACAGTAGACAGTAGACAGTAGACAGTAGACAGTAGACAGTAGTAGACAGTAGACAGTAGTAGACAGTAGACAGTAGACAGTAGACAGTAGTAGACAGTAGACAGTAGACAGTAGTAGACAGTAGACAGTAGACAGTAGACAGTAGACAGTAGACAGTAGACAGTAGACAGTAGTAGACAGTAGACAGTAGACAGTAGTAGACAGTAGACAGTAGACAGTAGACAGTAGACAGTAGTAGACAGTAGACAGTAGACAGTAGACAGTAGACAGTAGTAGACAGTAGACAGTAGACAGTAGACAGTAGCAGTAGACAGTAGACAGTAGACAGTAGACAGTAGTAGACAGTAGACAGTAGACAGTAGACAGTAGTAGACAGTAGTAGACAGTAGACAGTAGACAGTAGACAGTAGTAGACAGTAGTAGACAGTAGACAGTAGTAGACAGTAGACAGTAGACAGTAGTAGACAGTAGACAGTAGACAGTAGACAGTAGACAGTAGTAGACAGTAGACAGTAGACAGTAGACAGTAGACAGTAGACAGTAGTAGACAGTAGACAGTAGACAGTAGTAGACAGTAGACAGTAGACAGTAGTAGACAGTAGACAGTAGACAGTAGACAGTAGTAGACAGTAGACAGTAGTAGACAGTAGACAGTAGTAGACAGTAGTAGACAGTAGACAGTAGACAGTAGTAGACAGTAGACAGTAGTAGACAGTAGACAGTAGTAGACAGTAGACAGTAGTAGACAGTAGACAGTAGACAGTAGACAGTAGACAGTAGACAGTAGACAGTAGTAGACAGTAGACAGTAGACAGTAGACAGTAGACAGTAGACAGTAGACAGTAGACAGTAGACAGTAGACAGTAGACAGTAGACAGTAGTAGACAGTAGACAGTAGTAGACAGTAGACAGTAGTAGACAGTAGACAGTAGTAGACAGTAGACAGTAGTAGACAGTAGTAGACAGTAGACAGTAGTAGACAGTAGACAGTAGACAGTAGACAGTAGACAGTAGTAGACAGTAGTAGACAGTAGACAGTAGACAGTAGACAGTAGACAGTAGACAGTAGACAGTAGACAGTAGTAGACAGTAGACAGTAGTAGACAGTAGACAGTAGTAGACAGTAGACAGTAGACAGTAGACAGTAGTAGACAGTAGACAGTAGTAGACAGTAGACAGTAGACAGTAGACAGTAGTAGACAGTAGACAGTAGTAGACAGTAGACAGTAGACAGTAGTAGACAGTAGACAGTAGTAGACAGTAGACAGTAGTAGACAGTAGTAGACAGTAGACAGTAGTAGACAGTAGACAGTAGACAGTAGTAGACAGTAGACAGTAGACAGTAGACAGTAGACAGTAGTAGACAGTAGACAGTAGACAGTAGACAGTAGACAGTAGACAGTAGACAGTAGTAGACAGTAGACAGTAGACAGTAGACAGTAGACAGTAGTAGACAGTAGACAGTAGTAGACAGTAGACAGTAGACAGTAGACAGTAGACAGTAGTAGACAGTAGACAGTAGACAGTAGACAGTAGACAGTAGACAGTAGTAGACAGTAGACAGTAGTAGACAGTAGACAGTAGTAGACAGTAGACAGTAGACAGACAGTAGACAGTAGACAGTAGACAGTAGACAGTAGTAGACAGTAGACAGTAGACAGTAGTAGACAGTAGACAGTAGACAGTAGACAGTAGACAGTAGACAGTAGTAGACAGTAGACAGTAGACAGTAGACAGTAGTAGACAGTAGACAGTAGTAGACAGTAGACAGTAGACAGTAGACAGTAGTAGACAGTAGACAGTAGACAGTAGACAGTAGTAGACAGTAGACAGTAGACAGTAGACAGTAGACAGTAGACAGTAGACAGTAGACAGTAGTAGACAGTAGACAGTAGTAGACAGTAGACAGTAGTAGACAGTAGACAGTAGACAGTAGACAGTAGACAGTAGACAGTAGACAGTAGACAGTAGTAGACAGTAGACAGTAGACAGTAGACAGTAGTAGACAGTAGACAGTAGTAGACAGTAGACAGTAGACAGTAGACAGTAGACAGTAGTAGACAGTAGACAGTAGTAGACAGTAGACAGTAGTAGACAGTAGACAGTAGACAGTAGTAGACAGTAGACAGTAGTAGACAGTAGTAGACAGTAGCAGTAGACAGTAGACAGTAGACAGTAGTAGACAGTAGACAGTAGACAGTAGTAGACAGTAGACAGTAGACAGTAGTAGACAGTAGACAGTAGTAGACAGTAGTAGACAGTAGACAGTAGTAGACAGTAGACAGTAGTAGACAGTAGACAGTAGACAGTAGACAGATAGTAGACAGTAGACAGTAGTAGACAGTAGACAGTAGACAGTAGACAGTAGACAGTGCAGTAGACAGTAGACAGTAGACAGTAGTAGACAGTAGACAGTAGACAGTAGTAGACAGTAGTAGACAGTAGTAGACAGTAGACAGTAGACAGTAGACAGTAGTAGACAGTAGACAGTAGTAGACAGTAGACAGTAGACAGTAGACAGTAGTAGA
Organism: Oncorhynchus nerka; assembly: GCF_034236695.1. Classification (NCBI taxonomy): domain Eukaryota; kingdom Metazoa; phylum Chordata; class Actinopteri; order Salmoniformes; family Salmonidae; genus Oncorhynchus; species Oncorhynchus nerka. Next base: position 35,894 of record NW_027039323.1, on the reverse strand, counting down.
CAGTAGACAGTAGACAGTAGTAGACAGTAGACAGTAGACAGTAGACAGTAGTAGACAGTAGACAGTAGTAGACAGTAGACAGTAGTAGACAGTAGACAGTAGACAGTAGACAGTAGTAGACAGTAGACAGCAGTAGACAGTAGACAGTAGACAGTAGACAGTAGTAGACAGTAGACAGTAGACAGTAGTAGACAGTAGACAGTAGACAGTAGACAGTAGTAGACAGTAGACAGTAGTAGACAGTAGACAGTAGACAGTAGTAGACAGTAGACAGTAGTAGACAGTAGACAGTAGACAGTAGTAGACAGTAGACAGTAGTAGACAGTAGACAGTAGTAGACAGTAGACAGTAGACAGTAGTAGACAGTAGACAGTAGACAGTAGACAGTAGACAGTAGTAGACAGTAGACAGTAGACAGTAGACAGTAGACAGTAGTAGACAGTAGACAGTAGACAGTAGTAGACAGTAGACAGTAGACAGTAGACAGTAGACAGTAGTAGACAGTAGACAGTAGTAGACAGTAGTAGACAGTAGACAGTAGACAGTAGTAGACAGTAGACAGTAGACAGTAGACAGTAGACAGTAGACAGTAGTAGACAGTAGACAGTAGTAGACAGTAGACAGTAGACAGTAGACAGTAGTAGACAGTAGACAGTAGACAGTAGTAGACAGTAGACAGTAGTAGACAGTAGTAGACAGTAGACAGTAGTAGACAGTAGACAGTAGACAGTAGACAGTAGACAGTAGTAGACAGTAGACAGTAGTAGACAGTAGACAGTAGTAGACAGTAGACAGTAGTAGACAGTAGACAGTAGACAGTAGTAGACAGTAGACAGTAGACAGTAGACAGTAGTAGACAGTAGACAGTAGACAGTAGTAGACAGTAGACAGTAGACAGTAGACAGTAGACAGTAGTAGACAGTAGACAGTAGACAGTAGTAGACAGTAGACAGTAGACAGTAGACAGTAGACAGTAGACAGTAGTAGACAGTAGACAGTAGACAGTAGTAGACAGTAGACAGTAGACAGTAGACAGTAGTAGACAGTAGACAGTAGACAGTAGACAGTAGACAGTAGACAGTAGACAGTAGACAGTAGTAGACAGTAGACAGTCAGTAGACAGTAGACAGTAGTAGACAGTAGACAGTAGACAGTAGACAGTAGACAGTAGTAGACAGTAGACAGTAGACAGTAGACAGTAGTAGACAGTAGACAGTAGTAGACAGTAGACAGTAGACAGTAGTAGACAGTAGACAGTAGACAGTAGTAGACAGTAGACAGTAGTAGACAGTAGACAGTAGACAGTAGACAGTAGTAGACAGTAGACAGTAGTAGACAGTAGACAGTAGACAGTAGTAGACAGTAGACAGTAGTAGACAGTAGACAGTAGACAGTAGTAGACAGTAGACAGTAGACAGTAGACAGTAGACAGTAGACAGTAGACAGTAGACAGTAGACAGTAGTAGACAGTAGACAGTAGACAGTAGACAGTAGACAGTAGACAGTAGACAGTAGACAGTAGACAGTAGACAGTAGTAGACAGTAGACAGTAGTAGACAGTAGACAGTAGACAGTAGACAGTAGTAGACAGTAGACAGCAGTAGACAGTAGACAGTAGTAGTAGACAGTAGACAGTAGACAGTAGACAGTAGACAGTAGACAGTAGTAGACAGTAGACAGTAGACAGTAGACAGTAGTAGACAGTAGACAGTAGACAGTAGTAGACAGTAGACAGTAGACAGTAGACAGTAGTAGACAGTAGACAGTAGACAGTAGTAGACAGTAGACAGTAGTAGACAGTAGACAGTAGTAGACAATAGTAGACAGTAGTAGACAGTAGACAGTAGACAGTAGTAGACAGTAGACAGTAGTAGACAGTAGACAGTAGACAGTAGACAGTAGTAGACAGTAGACAGTAGTAGACAGTAGACAGTAGACAGTAGTAGACAGTAGACAGTAGACAGTAGTAGACAGTAGACAGTAGTAGACAGTAGTAGACAGTAGACAGTAGTAGACAGTAGACAGTAGTAGACAGTAGTAGACAGTAGACAGTAGTAGACAGTAGACAGTAGTAGACAGTAGACAGTAGTAGACAGTAGACAGTAGTAGACAGTAGACAGTAGTAGACAGTAGTAGACAGTAGACAGTAGACAGTAGACAGTAGTAGACAGTAGACAGTAGACAGTAGACAGTAGACAGTAGTAGACAGTAGACAGTAGACAGTAGACAGTAGACAGTAGACAGTAGACAGTAGTAGACAGTAGACAGTAGACAGTAGTAGACAGTAGACAGTAGACAGTAGACAGTAGTAGACAGTAGACAGTAGACAGTAGTAGACAGTAGACAGTAGACAGTAGTAGACAGTAGACAGTAGACAGTAGACAGTAGACAGTAGACAGTAGTAGACAGTAGACAGTAGACAGTAGACAGTAGACAGTAGACAGTAGTAGACAGTAGACAGTAGACAGTAGTAGACAGTAGACAGTAGTAGACAGTAGACAGTAGTAGACAGTAGACAGTAGTAGACAGTAGACAGTAGACAGTAGTAGACAGTAGACAGTAGTAGACAGTAGACAGTAGACAGTAGACAGTAGTAGACAGTAGACAGTAGACAGTAGACAGTAGACAGTAGACAGTAGTAGACAGTAGACAGTAGTAGACAGTAGACAGTAGACAGTAGTAGACAGTAGTAGACAGTAGACAGTAGTAGACAGTAGTAGACAGTAGACAGTAGTAGACAGTAGACAGTAGACAGTAGACAGTAGACAGTAGTAGACAGTAGACAGTAGACAGTAGACAGTAGTAGACAGTAGACAGTAGTAGACAGTAGACAGTAGACAGTAGTAGACAGTAGACAGTAGTAGACAGTAGACAGTAGACAGTAGTAGACAGTAGACAGTAGTAGACAGTAGACAGTAGTAGACAGTAGACAGTAGACAGTAGACAGTAGACAGTAGTAGACAGTAGACAGTAGTAGACAGTAGACAGTAGTAGACAGTAGACAGTAGACAGTAGTAGACAGTAGACAGTAGACAGTAGTAGACAGTAGACAGTAGTAGACAGTAGACAGTAGACAGTAGTAGACAGTAGACAGTAGTAGACAGTAGACAGTAGTAGACAGTAGTAGACAGTAGACAGTAGTAGACAGTAGTAGACAGTAGACAGTAGTAGACAGTAGACAGTAGTAGACAGTAGACAGTAGACAGTAGTAGACAGTAGACAGTAGTAGACAGTAGTAGACAGTAGACAGTAGTAGACAGTAGACAGTAGACAGTAGACAGTAGTAGACAGTAGACAGTAGACAGTAGACAGTAGTAGACAGTAGACAGTAGACAGTAGTAGACAGTAGACAGTAGACAGTAGACAGTAGACAGTAGACAGTAGTAGACAGTAGACAGTAGACAGTAGTAGACAGTAGACAGTAGTAGACAGTAGACAGTAGACAGTAGTAGACAGTAGACAGTAGACAGTAGTAGACAGTAGACAGTAGACAGTAGACAGTAGTAGACAGTAGACAGTAGTAGACAGTAGACAGTAGACAGTAGACAGTAGACAGTAGTAGACAGTAGACAGTAGTAGACAGTAGACAGTAGTAGACAGTAGTAGACAGTAGACAGTAGTAGACAGTAGACAGTAGTAGACAGTAGTAGACAGTAGACAGTAGTAGACAGTAGACAGTAGACAGTAGACAGTAGACAGTAGTAGACAGTAGACAGTAGACAGTAGACAGTAGACAGTAGACAGTAGTAGACAGTAGACAGTAGACAGTAGTAGACAGTAGACAGTAGACAGTAGTAGACAGTAGACAGTAGACAGTAGTAGACAGTAGACAGTAGACAGTAGACAGTAGACAGTAGTAGACAGTAGACAGTAGACAGTAGTAGACAGTAGTAGACAGTAGACAGTAGTAGACAGTAGACAGTAGACAGTAGTAGACAGTAGACAGTAGACAGTAGACAGTAGACAGTAGTAGACAGTAGTAGACAGTAGACAGTAGACAGTAGACAGTAGTAGACAGTAGACAGTAGTAGACAGTAGACAGTAGACAGTAGACAGTAGACAGTAGTAGACAGTAGACAGTAGACAGTAGTAGACAGTAGACAGTAGACAGTAGTAGACAGTAGACAGTAGACAGTAGTAGACAGTAGACAGTAGACAGTAGTAGACAGTAGACAGTAGACAGTAGTAGACAGTAGACAGTAGACAGTAGTAGACAGTAGACAGTAGACAGTAGTAGACAGTAGACAGTAGTAGACAGTAGACAGTAGACAGTAGACAGTAGTAGACAGTAGACAGTAGACAGTAGACAGTAGACAGTAGACAGTAGACAGTAGACAGTAGACAGTAGACAGTAGTAGACAGTAGACAGTAGACAGTAGTAGACAGTAGACAGTAGACAGTAGACAGTAGTAGACAGTAGACAGTAGACAGTAGTAGACAGTAGACAGTAGACAGTAGACAGTAGTAGACAGTAGACAGTAGTAGACAGTAGACAGTAGACAGTAGTAGACAGTAGACAGTAGTAGACAGTAGACAGTAGACAGTAGTAGACAGTAGACAGTAGACAGTAGTAGACAGTAGACAGTAGACAGTAGACAGTAGTAGACAGTAGTAGACAGTAGACAGTAGACAGTAGACAGTAGTAGACAGTAGACAGTAGTAGACAGTAGACAGTAGACAGTAGTAGACAGTAGACAGTAGACAGTAGTAGACAGTAGACAGTAGACAGTAGACAGTAGACAGTAGTAGACAGTAGACAGTAGTAGACAGTAGACAGTAGACAGTAGTAGACAGTAGACAGTAGACAGTAGACAGTAGACAGTAGACAGTAGTAGACAGTAGACAGTAGTAGACAGTAGACAGTAGACAGTAGACAGTAGACAGTAGACAGTAGTAGACAGTAGACAGTAGACAGTAGTAGACAGTAGACAGTAGACAGTAGACAGTAGTAGACAGTAGACAGTAGACAGTAGTAGACAGTAGACAGTAGACAGTAGACAGTAGTAGACAGTAGACAGTAGACAGTAGACAGTAGACAGTAGACAGTAGACAGTAGACAGTAGACAGTAGACAGTAGACAGTAGACAGTAGTAGACAGTAGACAGTAGTAGACAGTAGACAGTAGACAGTAGTAGACAGTAGACAGTAGACAGTAGACAGTAGACAGTAGACAGTAGTAGACAGTAGACAGTAGACAGTAGACAGTAGACAGTAGACAGTAGTAGACAGTAGTAGACAGTAGACAGTAGACAGTAGTAGACAGTAGACAGTAGACAGTAGTAGACAGTAGACAGTAGACAGTAGACAGTAGACAGTAGACAGTAGACAGTAGTAGACAGTAGACAGTAGACAGTAGACAGTAGACAGTAGACAGTAGACAGTAGACAGTAGACAGTAGTAGACAGTAGACAGTAGACAGTAGACAGTAGACAGTAGTAGACAGTAGACAGTAGACAGTAGTAGACAGTAGACAGTAGTAGACAGTAGACAGTAGACAGTAGTAGACAGTAGACAGTAGTAGACAGTAGACAGTAGACAGTAGACAGTAGACAGTAGTAGACAGTAGACAGTAGTAGACAGTAGACAGTAGTAGACAGTAGTAGACAGTAGACAGTAGACAGTAGACAGTAGACAGTAGTAGACAGTAGACAGTAGTAGACAGTAGACAGTAGACAGTAGTAGACAGTAGACAGTAGTAGACAGTAGTAGACAGTAGTAGACAGTAGACAGTAGTAGACAGTAGACAGTAGACAGTAGTAGACAGTAGACAGTAGACAGTAGACAGTAGACAGTAGACAGTAGTAGACAGTAGACAGTAGACAGTAGACAGTAGACAGTAGTAGACAGTAGACAGTAGACAGTAGTAGACAGTAGTAGACAGTAGACAGTAGTAGACAGTAGACAGTAGACAGTAGTAGACAGTAGACAGTAGACAGTAGACAGTAGACAGTAGTAGACAGTAGTAGACAGTAGACAGTAGACAGTAGACAGTAGTAGACAGTAGACAGTAGACAGTAGACAGTAGACAGTAGACAGTAGACAGTAGACAGTAGACAGTAGACAGTAGTAGACAGTAGACAGTAGACAGTAGTAGACAGTAGACAGTAGTAGACAGTAGACAGTAGTAGACAGTAGTAGACAGTAGACAGTAGTAGACAGTAGACAGTAGACAGTAGTAGACAGTAGACAGTAGACAGTAGTAGACAGTAGACAGTAGACAGTAGACAGTAGACAGTAGTAGACAGTAGACAGTAGACAGTAGTAGACAGTAGACAGTAGACAGTAGTAGACAGTAGACAGTAGACAGTAGACAGTAGTAGACAGTAGACAGTAGACAGTAGTAGACAGTAGACAGTAGACAGTAGACAGTAGTAGACAGTAGACAGTAGACAGTAGTAGACAGTAGACAGTAGACAGTAGACAGTAGTAGACAGTAGACAGTAGTAGACAGTAGACAGTAGACAGTAGTAGACAGTAGACAGTAGTAGACAGTAGACAGTAGACAGTAGACAGTAGACAGTAGACAGTAGTAGACAGTAGACAGTAGACAGTAGACAGTAGTAGACAGTAGTAGACAGTAGACAGTAGACAGTAGACAGTAGTAGACAGTAGACAGTAGTAGACAGTAGACAGTAGACAGTAGTAGACAGTAGACAGTAGTAGACAATAGTAGACAGTAGTAGACAGTAGACAGTAGACAGTAGACAGTAGTAGAGAGTAGACAGTAGTAGACAGTAGACAGTAGACAGTAGTAGACAGTAGACAGTAGACAGTAGACAGTAGACAGTAGACAGTAGTAGACAGTAGACAGTAGTAGACAGTAGACAGTAGACAGTAGTAGACAGTAGACAGTAGACAGTAGACAGTAGACAGTAGTAGACAGTAGACAGTAGACAGTAGTAGACAGTAGACAGTAGTAGACAGTAGTAGACAGTAGACAGTAGACAGTAGACAGTAGACAGTAGTAGACAGTAGACAGTAGTAGACAGTAGACAGTAGTAGACAGTAGTAGACAGTAGACAGTAGACAGTAGTAGACAGTAGACAGTAGTAGACAGTAGACAGTAGACAGTAGTAGACAGTAGACAGTAGTAGACAGTAGACAGTAGTAGACAGTAGACAGTAGTAGACAGTAGACAGTAGACAGTAGACAGTAGACAGTAGTAGACAGTAGACAGTAGACAGTAGACAGTAGTAGACAGTAGTAGACAGTAGACAGTAGTAGACAGTAGTAGACAGTAGACAGTAGTAGACAGTAGACAGTAGACAGTAGTAGACAGTAGACAGTAGACAGTAGACAGTAGTAGACAGTAGACAGTAGTAGACAGTAGACAGTAGACAGTAGTAGACAGTAGACAGTAGTAGACAGTAGACAGTAGTAGACAGTAGACAGTAGACAGTAGTAGACAGTAGACAGTAGTAGACAGTAGACAGTAGTAGACAGTAGTAGACAGTAGACAGTAGTAGACAGTAGACAGTAGACAGTAGTAGACAGTAGACAGTAGTAGACAGTAGACAGTAGACAGTAGTAGACAGTAGACAGTAGACAGTAGACAGTAGACAGTAGACAGTAGTAGACAGTAGACAGTAGACAGTAGTAGACAGTAGTAGACAGTAGACAGTAGTAGACAGTAGACAGTAGACAGTAGTAGACAGTAGTAGACAGTAGACAGTAGTAGACAGTAGACAGTAGTAGACAGTAGACAGTAGACAGTAGACAGTAGACAGTAGTAGACAGTAGACAGTAGACAGTAGACAGTAGTAGACAGTAGACAGTAGTAGACAGTAGACAGTAGACAGTAGACAGTAGTAGACAGTAGACAGTAGTAGACAGTAGACAGTAGACAGTAGACAGTAGACAGTAGTAGACAGTAGACAGTAGACAGTAGTAGACAGTAGACAGTAGACAGTAGTAACAGTAGACAGTAGACAGTAGTAGACAGTAGACAGTAGACAGTAGACAGTAGTAGACAGTAGACAGTAGACAGTAGTAGACAGTAGACAGTAGACAGTAGTAGACAGTAGACAGTAGACAGTAGTAGACAGTAGACAGTAGACAGTAGACAGTAGACAGTAGACAGTAGTAGACAGTAGACAGTAGACAGTAGTAGACAGTAGACAGTAGACAGTAGTAGACAGTAGACAGTAGACAGTAGACAGTAGTAGACAGTAGACAGTAGACAGTAGTAGACAGTAGACAGTAGACAGTAGACAGTAGTAGACAGTAGACAGTAGACAGTAGTAGACAGTAGACAGTAGACAGTAGACAGTAGTAGACAGTAGACAGTAGACAGTAGACAGTAGACAGTAGACAGTAGTAGACAGTAGACAGTAGACAGTAGACAGTAGACAGTAGTAGACAGTAGACAGTAGACAGTAGTAGACAGTAGACAGTAGACAGTAGACAGTAGTAGACAGTAGTAGACAGTAGACAGTAGACAGTAGACAGTAGTAGACAGTAGACAGTAGACAGTAGACAGTAGACAGTAGTAGACAGTAGACAGTAGTAGACAGTAGACAGTAGTAGACAGTAGACAGTAGACAGTAGACAGTAGACAGTAGACAGTAGTAGACAGTAGACAGTAGACAGTAGTAGACAGTAGACAGTAGACAGTAGACAGTAGACAGTAGACAGTAGTAGACAGTAGACAGTAGTAGACAGTAGACAGTAGTAGACAGTAGACAGTAGACAGTAGTAGACAGTAGACAGTAGACAGTAGACAGTAGACAGTAGACAGTAGTAGACAGTAGACAGTAGTAGACAGTAGTAGACAGTAGACAGTAGACAGTAGACAGTAGACAGTAGTAGACAGTAGACAGTAGTAGACAGTAGACAGTAGTAGACAGTAGTAGACAGTAGACAGTAGACAGTAGACAGTAGTAGACAGTAGACAGTAGTAGACAGTAGTAGACAGTAGACAGTAGTAGACAGTAGACAGTAGTAGACAGTAGTAGACAGTAGACAGTAGTAGACAGTAGACAGTAGTAGATAGTAGACAGTAGACAGTAGACAGTAGACAGTAGACAGTAGACAGTAGACAGTAGACAGTAGACAGTAGACAGTAGACAGTAGTAGACAGTAGACAGTAGTAGACAGTAGACAGTAGATAGACAGTAGACAGTAGTAGACAGTAGACAGTAGACAGTAGTAGACAGTAGACAGTAGACAGTAGTAGACAGTAGACAGTAGACAGTAGTAGACAGTAGACAGTAGACAGTAGTAGACAGTAGACAGTAGACAGTAGACAGTAGTAGACAGTAGACAGTAGACAGTAGACAGTAGTAGACAGTAGACAGTAGACAGTAGACAGTAGTAGAGAGTAGACAGTAGTAGACAGTAGACAGTAGACAGTAGTAGACAGTAGACAGTAGACAGTAGACAGTAGACAGTAGTAGACAGTAGACAGTAGTAGACAGTAGACAGTAGTAGACAGTAGACAGTAGACAGTAGACAGTAGTAGACAGTAGACAGTAGACAGTAGACAGTAGACAGTAGTAGACAGTAGACAGTAGACAGTAGACAGTAGTAGACAGTAGACAGTAGTAGACAGTAGACAGTAGACAGTAGTAGACAGTAGTAGACAGTAGACAGTAGACAGTAGACAGTAGACAGTAGTAGACAGTAGACAGTAGACAGTAGACAGTAGTAGACAGTAGTAGACAGTAGACAGTAGACAGTAGTAGACAGTAGACAGTAGACAGTAGTAGACAGTAGTAGACAGTAGTAGACAGTAGACAGTAGACAGTAGACAGTAGACAGTAGACAGTAGACAGTAGACAGTAGACAGTAGTAGACAGTAGACAGTAGACAGTCAGTAGACAGTAGACAGTAGACAGTAGACAGTAGTAGACAGTAGACAGTAGACAGTAGTAGACAGTAGACAGTAGACAGTAGTAGACAGTAGACAGTAGTAGACAGTGACAGTAGACAGTAGACAGTAGACAGTAGACAGTAGACAGTAGTAGACAGTAGACAGTAGACAGTAGTAGACAGTAGACAGTAGTAGACAGTAGACAGTAGACAGTAGTAGACAGTAGACAGTAGACAGTAGTAGACAGTAGACAGTAGACAGACAGTAGACAGTAGTAGACAGTAGACAGTAGACAGTAGTAGACAGTAGACAGTAGACAGTAGACAGTAGACAGTAGACAGTAGTAGACAGTAGACAGTAGACAGTAGTAGACAGTAGACAGTAGTAGACAGTAGACAGTAGACAGTAGTAGACAGTAGTAGACAGTAGACAGTAGACAGTAGACAGTAGTAGACAGTAGACAGTAGTAGACAGTAGACAGTAGACAGTAGACAGTAGACAGTAGTAGACAGTAGACAGTAGACAGTAGACAGTAGACAGTAGACAGTAGTAGAATAGACAGTAGACAGTAGACAGTAGTAGACAGTAGACAGTAGACAGTAGACAGTAGACAGTAGACAGTAGACAGTAGACAGTAGACAGTAGTAGACAGTAGACAGTAGACAACAGTAGACAGTAGACAGTAGTAGACAGTAGACAGTAGACAGTAGACAGTAGTAGACAGTAGACAGTAGTAGACAGTAGACAGTAGACAGTAGACAGTAGTAGACAGTAGACAGTAGACAGTAGACAGTAGACAGTAGACAGTAGACAGTAGACAGTAGACAGTAGACAGTAGTAGACAGTAGACAGTAGACAGTAGTAGACAGTAGACAGTAGACAGTAGACAGTAGTAGACAGTAGACAGTAGACAGTAGTAGACAGTAGACAGTAGACAGTAGTAGACAGTAGACAGTAGACAGTAGTAGACAGTAGACAGTAGACAGTAGACAGTAGACAGTAGACAGTAGACAGTAGTAGACAGTAGACAGTAGACAGTAGACAGTAGACAGTAGACAGTAGACAGTAGACAGTAGACAGTAGACAGTAGCAGTAGACAGTAGACAGTAGACAGTAGACAGTAGACAGTAGACAGTAGACAGTAGACAGTAGACAGTAGACAGTAGTAGACAGTAGTAGACAGTAGTAGACAGTAGACAGTAGACAGTAGTAGACAGTAGACAGTAGTAGACAGTAGACAGTAGACAGTAGTAGACAGTAGACAGTAGACAGTAGTAGACAGTAGACAGTAGACAGTAGACAGTAGTAGACAGTAGACAGTAGTAGACAGTAGACAGTAGTAGACAGTAGACAGTAGACAGTAGTAGACAGTAGACAGTAGACAGTAGTAGACAGTAGACAGTAGACAGTAGTAGACAGTAGACAGTAGACAGTAGACAGTAGACAGTAGTAGACAGTAGACAGTAGACAGTAGACAGTAGACAGTAGACAGTAGACAGTAGACAGTAGACAGTAGACAGTAGACAGTACAGTAGACAGTAGACAGTAGACAGTAGACAGTAGACAGTAGACAGTAGACAGTAGACAGTAGACAGTAGTAGACAGTAGACAGTAGACAGTAGTAGACAGTAGACAGTAGACAGTAGACAGTAGACAGTAGACAGTAGTAGACAGTAGACAGTAGTAGACAGTAGACAGTAGACAGTAGTAGACAGTAGACAGTAGTAGACAGTAGACAGTAGTAGACAGTAGTAGACAGTAGACAGTAGTAGACAGTAGTAGACAGTAGACAGTAGTAGACAGTAGACAGTAGTAGACAGTAGACAGTAGACAGTAGACAGTAGACAGTAGTAGACAGTAGTAGACAGTAGACAGTAGTAGACAGTAGACAGTAGTAGCAGTAGACAGTAGACAGTAGACAGTAGTAGACAGTAGACAGTAGACAGTAGACAGTAGACAGTAGACAGTAGTAGACAGTAGACAGTAGACAGTAGACAGTAGACAGTAGACAGTAGACAGTAGACAGTGAGTAGACAGTAGACAGTAGACAGTAGACAGTAGACAGTAGACAGTAGACAGTAGTAGACAGTAGACAGTAGACAGTAGTAGACAGTAGACAGTAGACAGTAGACAGTAGACAGTAGTAGACAGTAGACAGTCAGTAGACAGTAGACAGTAGACAGTAGTAGACAGTAGACAGTAGACAGTAGACAGACAGTAGACAGTAGACAGTAGTAGACAGTAGACAGTAGACAGTAGTAGACAGTAGACAGTAGACAGTAGAGACAGTAGACAGTAGTAGACAGTAGACAGTAGTAGACAGTAGACAGTAGTAGACAGTAGACAGTAGACAGTAGACAGTAGTAGACAGTAGACAGTCAGTAGACAGTAGACAGTAGTAGACAGTAGACAGTAGACAGTAGACAGTAGACAGTAGACAGTAGTAGACAGTAGACAGTAGACAGTAGTAGACAGTAGACAGTAGTAGACAGTAGACAGTAGACAGTAGACAGTAGTAGACAGTAGACAGTAGACAGTAGACAGTAGACAGTAGTAGACAGTAGACAGTAGACAGTAGTAGACAGTAGACAGTAGACAGTAGTAGACAGTAGACAGTAGACAGTAGTAGACAGTAGACAGTAGTAGACAGTAGACAGTAGTAGACAGTAGACAGTAGACAGTAGTAGACAGTAGTAGACAGTAGACAGTAGTAGACAGTAGACAGTAGACAGTAGACAGTAGACAGTAGTAGACAGTAGACAGTAGACAGTAGACAGTAGACAGTAGACAGTAGTAGACAGTAGACAGTAGACAGTAGACAGTAGTAGACAGTAGACAGTAGACAGTAGTAGACAGTAGACAGTAGACAGTAGTAGACAGTAGACAGTAGACAGTAGACAGTAGTAGACAGTAGTAGACAGTAGACTAGACAGTAGACAGTAGTAGACAGTAGACAGTGGACAGTAGTAGACAGTAGACAGTAGACAGTAGTAGACAGTAGACAGTAGACAGTAGACAGTAGTAGACAGTAGACAGTAGACAGTAGTAGACAGTAGACAGTAGACAGTAGACAGTAGTAGACAGTAGACAGTAGACAGTAGTAGACAGTAGACAGTAGACAGTAGACAGTAGTAGACAGTAGACAGTAGTAGACAGTAGACAGTAGTAGACAGTAGACAGTAGTAGACAGTAGTAGACAGTAGACAGTAGACAGTAGACAGTAGTAGACAGTAGACAGTAGACAGTAGTAGACAGTAGACAGTAGACAGTAGACAGTAGACAGTAGACAGTAGTAGACAACAGTAGTAGACAGTAGACAGTAGACAGTAGTAGACAGTAGTAGACAGTAGACAGTGGACAGTAGACAGTAGTAGACAGTAGTAGACAGTAGACAGTAGACAGTAGACAGTAGACAGTAGACAGTAGACAGTAGTAGACAGTAGACAGTAGACAGTAGACAGTAGTAGACAGTAGACAGTAGACAGCAGTAGACAGTAGTAGACAGTAGACAGTAGTAGACAGTAGACAGTAGACAGTAGTAGACAGTAGACAGTAGACAGTAGACAGTAGACAGTAGACAGTAGTAGACAGTAGTAGACAGTAGACAGTAGACAGTAGACAGTAGACAGTAGACAGTAGACAGTAGACAGTAGACAGTACAGTAGACAGTAGACAGTAGTAGACAGTAGTAGACAGTAGACAGTAGTAGACAGTAGACAGTAGTAGACAGTAGACAGTAGACAGTAGACAGTAGTAGACAGTAGACAGTAGACAGTAGTAGACAGTAGACAGTAGACAGTAGTAGACAGTAGACAGTAGACAGTAGTAGACAGTAGACAGT
>NW_027039323.1:0-21742 GCF_034236695.1 Oncorhynchus nerka | reverse complement strand
TGTTAAATACAGAGTTCTGAATATTGCGTTTGTGCTGCCCTACTAGTCATATCAATGAATATTTTACCGCTGCTTGAGCGCTTAATATTTAAATTTGGCTAATGATGAGCAAATACAGCTGAGTTTACGAATATTTGTGAGCATTAGTAGCTTACTTTACACAATAGCTTTGCTTACGAATGCTGCATGATACATTGAATGTTCAGAATGTTTAGTTGTTTAATCGTCCAGCTTTACTAATAGCTTTAACTGAATACACATTGTTTTAAATCTAATACTATTTTGCTTTGAATAATCAATGTCCATAATAATGCTTGAAGAATATCTATACTAATACTAGCGCTGCGCCAGATTTTAAAGAATCATTGCTTTGCTTAATAATACTGAATGTGTTTGAATACTGTCTGGTTGTTGACTACTAATATCGCCAGTCACCGATGAGTTAATAATGTTTTGTCTGATTACTATTATTGCTTTAATTTAATACTTGAATAATGTATTATCGCTTGCTTAATAGATTATTTAAATTTAATAATACTGAATGGTTAACTTTGCGTTTAATATTAAACTACTAATACTTCCAATTTGTTAATCCATTGTCCAATGTTTATATTATCAAATTTATTAGCTTGACGCCAACAATATTGTATTTATTTTTGTCAGATGCTGAGCTAATTGTTGGTTTAATGCTTAGTTTATTGAGTTTGAATGTTTTCAATTATCATGTTTGAGTTAATGCTTGACAACACTTGTTCATCGTTCTATCGTTCATTAATGTTCACTTGTTTATCATTGTTCATCGTTTATCACGTCTTCATCATCATCATTACCAATTACTGGTCTACTGTCTACCACTGTTCACTTGGCTCACTGTCTACTACTGTCTACTTCTGTTCATACTTCGTTCATCGTCTAATATCATCAGTTCATCACTTCCAGAAAATACAAGGTCTTCCATTGTCACCACTGGTCTGTCGTTTCATCGTCTATACCATTGTTCACTGTCTACTGCTGTCTACTGCTCCATTTATCATCACTTGGTCTACTCTGTCTACCATTGTTTATTGTCACTAATGTTTAATATTAATTTGTTTTTCATTTACTTGTTCATCACTTGTCTACTACTGCTCCACGCTGCTGACTAATGTTAATAGTACGTCCATCGTCTACTGCTTCTACCATTCACTTGCCCATCGTCTACTTCAGTTTGTCTACTATTATCATTCACTGTTCACTCATCAGTTCATCATTCATCACTGCTTCACTGTCCACTGTCTACTGTCTACTACTGTCTACTGTCTAACTGTCTACTGTTTCTACTGTCCACTACTGTCTACTGTCTACTACTTGTCTTCTACTACTGTCTACTGTTCTATTGTCTACTTGTCTACTACTGTGTCTACTGTCTACTGCTCTACTGTCTACTGTCTACTACTGTCTACTGTCTACTGTCTACTACTGTCTACTGTCTACTGTCTACTACTGTCTACTGTCTACTACTGTCTACTGTCTCTACTGTCTACTACTGTCTACTGTCTACTGTCTACTACTGTCTACTGTTACTACTGTCTACTGTCTACTGTCTACTGTCTACTGTCTACTACTGTCTACTGTGTCTACTGTCTACTACTGTCTACTGTCTACTACTGCCTACTGTCTACTGTCTACTGTCTACTACTGTCTACTGTCTACTACTGTCTACTACTGTCTACTGTCTCCACTGTCTACTACTGTCTACTGTCTACTGTCTACTGTCTACTACTGTCTACTGTACTACTGTCTACTGTCTCTACTGTCTACTGTCTACTGTCTACTACTGTCTACTGTCTACTGTCTACTACTGTCTACTGTCTACTACTGTCTACTGTCTACTGTCTACTACTGTCTACTGTCTACTGTCTACTGTCTACTGTCTACTGTCTACTGTGTACTACTGTCTACTGTCTACTGTCTACTACTGTCTACTGTCTACTACTGTCTACTGTCTACTACTGTTCACTGTCACTGTCTACTGTCTACTACTGTCTACTGTCTACTACTGGTTCACTACTGTCTACCACTGCTCCACATTGTCTACTGTACTACTGTCTACTGTCTACTACTGTCTACTACTGTCTACTACTGTCTACTGTCTACTGTCTACTACTGTCTACTGTCTACTACTGTCTACTACTGTCTACTGTCTACTGTCTACTGTCTACTACTGTCTACTGTCTACTGTCTACTGTCTACTACTGTCTACTGTCTACTGTCTACTGTCTACTGTCTACTGTCACCATTGCCCACTGTCTACTACTGTCTACTGTCTACTGTCTACTGTCTACTGTCTACTGTCTACTACTGTCTACTACTGTCTACTACTGTCTACTGTCTACTGTCTACTATTGTCTACTGTCTACTGTCTACTACTGTCTACTGTCTCTACTGTCTACTACTGTCTACTGCTCTACTGTCTACTACTGTCCACTGTCTACTGTCTACTACTGTCTACTGTCTACTGTCTACTACTGTCTACTGTCTACTACTGTCTACTGTCTACTACTGTCTACTGTCTACTGTCTACTACTGTCTACTGTCTACTGTCTACTGTCTGTCTACTGTCTACTGTCTACTATTGTCTACTACTGTCTACTGTCTACTGTCTACTGTCTACTGTCTACTGTCTACTACTGTCTACTGTCTACTGTCTACTACTGTCTACTGTCTACTGTCTACTGTCTACTACTGTCTACTACTGTCTACTGTCTACTGTCTACTACTGTCTACTGTCTACTGTCTACTACTGTCTACTGTCTACTACTGTCTACTGTCTACATTGTCTACTGTCTACTGTCTACTACTGTCTACTGTCTACTGTCTACTGTCTACTGTCTACTGTCTACTACTGTCTACTGTCTACTACTGTCTACTGTCTACTACTGTACTACTGTCTACTGTCTACTGTCTACTGTCTACTACTGTCTACTGTCTACTGTCTACTACTGTCTACTCACTGTCTACTGTCTACTGTCTACTGTCTACTACTGTCTACTGTCTACTACTGTCTACTGTCTACTACTGTCTACTGTCTACTACTGTCTACTGTCTACTACTGTCTACTACTGTCTACTGTCTACTACTGTCTCTACTGTCTACTGTCTACTGTCTACTGTCTACTACTGTCACTGTCTACTGTCTACTACTGTCTACTGTCTACTACTGTCTACTGTCTACTGTCTACTGTCTACTACTGTCTACTGTCTACTGTCTACTACTGTCTACTGTCTACTTGTCTACTACTACTGTCTACTGTCTACTGTCTACTATTGTCTACTACTGTCTACTGTCTACTACTGTCTACTGTCTCTACTGTCTACTGTCTACTACTGTCTACTACTGTCTACTGTCTACTACTGTCTACTGTCTACTGTCTACTGTCTACTGTCTACTGTCTACTACTGTCTACTGTCTGTCTACTGTCTACTGTCTATTGTCTACTACTCTCTACTGTCTACTGTCTACTACTGTCTACTGTCTACTGTCTACTGTCTACTGTCTACTGTCTACTGTCTACTGTCTACTGTTCACTGTCTACTGTCTACTACTGTCTACTGTCTACTGTCACTGTCTACTACTGTCTACTACTGTCTACTGTCTATTGTTCTGTCTACTGTCTACTGTCTACTGTCTACTGTCTACTACTGTCTACTGTCTACTACTGTTCTACTGTCTACTACTGTCTACTGTCTACTGTCTACTACTGTCTACTGTCTACTACTGTCTACTGTCTACTACTGTCTACTGTCTACTGTCTACTGTCTACTACTGTCCACTGTCTACTTGTCTACTACTGTCTACTGTCTATGTCTACTGTCTACTGTCTACTACTGTCTACTGTCTACTGTCTACTACTGTCTACTGTCTACTGTCTACTACTGTCTACTGTACTACTGTCTACTGTCTACTGTCTACTGTCTACTGTCTACTACTGTCTACTGTCTACTGCTCACTACTGTCTACTGTCTACTGTCTACTGTCTCTACTGTCTACTGTCTACTACTGTCTACTACTGTCTACTGTCTACTGTCTACTACTGTCTCTACTGTCTACTGTCTACTGTCTACTACTGTCTACTGTCTACTACTGTCTACTACTGTCTACTGTCACTACTGTCTACTGTCTACTACTGTCTACTGTCTACTGTCTACTACTGTCTACTGTCTACTGTCTACTACTGTCTACTGTCTACTGTCTACTGTCTACTGTCTCTACTGTCTACTGTCTACTGTCTACTACTGTCTACTGTCTACTGTCTACTACTGTCTACTGTCTACTACTGTCTACTACTGTCTACTGTCTACTGTCTACTACTGTACTACTGTCTACTGTCTACTACTGTCTACTGTCTACTGTCTACTGTCTACTGTCTACTACTGTCTACTGTCTACTGTCTACTACTGTCTACTGTCTACTGTCTACTGTCTACTACTGTCTACTGTCTACTACTGTCTACTGTCTACTGTCTACTACTGTCTACTGTCTACTACTGTCTACTGTCTACTGTACTACTGTCTACTGTCTACTGTCTACTACTGTCTCTACTGTCTACTGTCTACTACTGTCTACTACTGTCTACTGTCTACTGTCTACTGTCTATCTACTACTGTCTACTGTTACTACTGTCTACTGTCTACTGTCTACTACTGTCTACTGTCTACTACTGTCTACTGTCTACTACTGTCTACTGTCTACTGTCTACTACTGTCTACTGTTCACTGTCTACTACTGTCTACTACTGTCTCTACTGTCTACCACTGTCTACTACTGTCACTGGTCTACTACTGTCTGATGTCTACTATTGTCTACTGTCTACTGATGTCTACTGTCTACTGTCTACTGATGTCTACTGTCTACTGTCTACTGATGTCTACTGTCTACTGTCTACTACTGTCTACTGTTCTACTGTCTACTGTCTACTACTGTCTACTGTCTACTACTGTCTACTACTGTCTACTGTCTACTACTGTCTACTGTCTACTACTGTCTACTGTCTACTGTCTACTACTGTCTACTGTCTACTACTGTCTACTGTCTACTGTCTACTACTGTCTACTGTCTCTACTGTCTACTGTCTACTGTCTACTGTCTACTGTCTACTGTCTACTACTGTCTACTGTCTACTGTCTACTACTGTCTACTGTCTACTACTGTCTACTACTGTCTACTGTCTACTACTGTCTACTGTCTACTACTGTCTACTGTCTACTGTCTACTGTCTACTGTCTACTGTCTACTGTCTACTGTCTACTACTGTCTACTGTCTACTGTCTACTACTGTCTACTGTACTACTGTCTACTGTCTACTACTGTCTACTACTGTCTACTGTCTACTACTGTCTACTGTCTACTGTCTACTGTCTACTACTGTCTACTGTCTACTACTGTCTACTGTCTACTGTCTACTGTCTACTGTCTACTACTGTCTACTGTCTACTACTGTCTACTGTCTACTGTCTACTACTGTCTACTGTCTACTACTGTCTACTACTGTCTACTGTCTACTACTGTCTACTGTCTACTGTCTACTACTGTCTACTGTCTACTACTGTCTACTGTCTACTACTGTCTACTACTGTCTACTGTCTACTGTCTACTACTGTCTACTGTCTACTACTGTCTACTGTCTACTATTGTCTACTGTCTACTGTCTACTACTGTCTACTGTCTACTGTCTACTACTGTCTACTGTCTACTACTGTCTACTGTCTACTACTGTCTACTGTCTACTGTCTACTGTCTACTGTCTACTACTGTCTACTGTCTACTGTCTACTACTGTCTACTGTCTACTGTCTACTGTCTACTACTGTCTACTGTCTACTACTGTCTACTGTCTACTGTCTACTACTGTCTACTACTGTCTACTGTCTACTGTCTACTGTCTACTACTGTCTACTGTCTACTGTCTACTGTCTACTGTCTACTACTGTCTACTGTCTACTGTCTACTACTGTCTACTGTCTACTACTGTCTACTGTCTACTGTCTACTACTGTCTACTACTGTCTACTACTGTCTACTGTCTACTGTCTACTACTGTCTACTACTGTCTACTGGTTACTGTCTCTACTGTCTACTGTCTACTGTCTACTGTGTCTACTGTCTACTACTGTCTACTGTCTACTGTCTACTGTCTACTGTCTACTACTGTCTACTGTCTACTGTCTGTCTACTGTCTACTGTCTACTACTGTCTACTGTCTACTGTCTACTACTGTCTACTGTCTATTGTCTACCTACTGTCTACTGTCTACTGTCTGTACTACTGTCTACTGTCTACTGTCTACTACTGTCTACTACTGTCTACTGTCTACTACTGTCTACTGTCTACTGTGTCTACTGTCTACTGTCTACTACTGTCTACTGTCTCACTGTCTACTGTCTACTACTGTCTACTGTCTACTGTCTACTACTGTCTACTGTCTACTACTGTCTACTGTCTACTGTCTACTGTCTACTACTGTCTACTGTCTACTGTCTACTGTCTACTGTCTACTACTGTCTACTACTGTCTACTGTCTACTGTCTACTGTCTACTACTGTCTACTGTCTACTACTGTCTACTGTCTACTACTGTCTACTACTGTCTACTGTCTACTGTCTACTACTGTCTACTGTCTACTGTCTACTGTCTACTGTCTACTACTGTCTACTGTCTACTACTGTCTACTGTCTACTGTCTACTGTCTACTACTGTCTACTGTCTACTGTCTACTACTGTCTACTGTCTACTGTCTACTACTGTCTACTGTCTACTACTCTACTACTGTCTACTGTCTACTACTGTCTACTGTCTACTGTCTACTACTGTCTACTGTCTACTACTGTCTACTGTCTACTGTCTACTACTGTCTACTGTCTACTACTGTCTACTACTGTCTACTGTCTACTACTGTCTACTACTGTCTACTGTCTACTGTCTACTGTCTACTGTCTACTGTCTACTACTGTCTACTGTCTACTACTGTCTACTGTCTACTACTGTCTACTGTCTACTGTCTACTACTGTCTACTGTCTACTACTGTCTACTGTCTACTGTCTACTGTCTACTGTCTACTACTGTCTACTGTCTACTGTCTACTGTCTACTGTCTACTACTGTCTACTGTCTACTGTCTACTACTGTCTACTGTCTACTGTCTACTGTCTACTGTCTACTGTCTACTGTCTACTACTGTCTACTACTGTCTACTGTCTACTACTGTCTACTGTACTACTGTCTACTGTCTACTGTTCTACTGTCTACTGTCTACTGTCTACTGTCTACTACTGTCTACTACTACTGTCTACTGTCTACTGTCTACTACTGTCTACTACTGTCTACTGTCTACTGTCTACTACTGTCTACTGTCTACTGTCTACTGTCTACTGTCTACTGTCTACTACTGTCTACTGTCTACTGTCTACTACTGTCTACTGTCTACTACTGTCTACTGTCTACTGTCTACTGTCTACTACTGTCTACTGTCTACTGTCTACTGTCTACTACT
Organism: Oncorhynchus nerka; assembly: GCF_034236695.1. Taxonomy (NCBI): domain Eukaryota; kingdom Metazoa; phylum Chordata; class Actinopteri; order Salmoniformes; family Salmonidae; genus Oncorhynchus; species Oncorhynchus nerka. Next base: position 14,216 of record NW_027039323.1, on the reverse strand, counting down.
GTCTACTGTCTACTACTGTCTACTGTCTACTGTCTACTGTCTACTGTCTACTACTGTCTACTGTCTACTGTCTACTGTCTACTACTGTCTACTGTCTACTGTCTACTACTGTCTACTGTCTACTGTCTACTACTGTCTACTGTCTACTACTGTCTACTGTCTACTACTGTCTACTGTCTACTACTGTCTCTACTGTCCACTACTGTCTACTGTCTACTACTGTCTACTGTCTACTGTCTACTACTGTCTACTGTCTACTGTCTACTGTCTACTACTGTCTACTGTCTACTGTCTACTACTGTCTACTGTCTACTACTGTCTACTGTCTACTACTGTCTACTGTCTACTGTCTACTGTCTACTGTCTACTACTGTCTACTGTACTGTCTACTGTCTACTACTGTCTACTGTCTACTGTCTACTGTCCACTGTCTACTACTGTCTACTACTGTCTACTGTCTACTGTCTACTGTCTACTGTCTACTACTGTCTACTGTCTACTACTGTCTACTGTCTACTGTCTACTGTCTACTGTCTACTACTGTCTACTGTCTACTGTCTACTGTCTACTACTGTCTACTGTCTACTGTCTACTGTCTACTAGTCATCTACTGTCCACTACTGTCTACTGTCTACTACTGTCTACTGTTCACTGTCTACTGTCTACTGTCTACTGTCTACTGTCTACTGTCTACTACTGTCTACTGTCTACTGTCTACTACTGTCTACTGTCTACTGTCTACTGTCTACTACTGTCTACTGTCTACTGTCTACTACTGTCTACTGTCTACTACTGTCTACTGTCTACTACTGTCTACTACTGTCTACTGTCTACTGTCTACTACTGTCTACTGTCTACTGTCTACTACTGTCTACTGTCTACTGTCTACTGTCTACTACTGTCTACTGTCTACTGTCTACTACTGTCTACTACTGTCTACTGTCTACTGTCTACTGTCTACTGTCTACTACTGTCTACTGTCTACTGTCACTGTCTACTGTCCACTACTGTCTACTGTCTACTGTCTACTATTGTCTACTGTCTACTGTCTACTGTCTACTACTGTCTACTACTGTCTACTGTCTACTGTCTACTGTCTACTGTCTACTACTGTCTACTGTCTACTGTCTACTGTCTACTACTGTTGTCTACTGTCTACTACTGTCTACTGTCTACTGTCTACTGTCTACTACTGTCTACTGTCTACTGTCTACTGTCTACTACTGTCTACTGTCTACTGTCTACTACTGTCTACTGTCTACTGTCTACTGTCTACTACTGTCTACTACTGTCTACTGTCTACTGTCTACTGTCTACTGTCTACTACTGTCTACTGTCTACTACTGTCTACTACTGTCTACTGTCTACTGTCTACTACTGTCTACTGTCTACTACTGTCTACTGTCTACTGTCTACTACTGTCTACTGTCTACTATTGTCTACTGTCTACTGTCTACTGTCTACTGTCTACTACTGTCTACTGTCTACTGTCTACTACTGTCTACTGTCTACTGTCTACTACTGTCTACTGTCTACTACTGTCTACTGTCTACTGTCTACACTGTCTACTGTCTACTGTCTACTACTGTCTACTGTCTACTGTCTACTACTGTCTACTGTCTACTACTGTCTACTACTGTCTACTGTCTACTACTGTCTACTACTGTCTACTACTGTCTACTACTGTCTACTGTCTACTACTGTCTACTACTGTCTACTGTCTACTATTGTCTACTGTCTACTACTGTCTACTGTCTACTGTCTACTGTCTACTACTGTCTACTGTCTACTGTCTACTGTCTACTACTGTCTACTGTCTACTACTGTCTACTGTCTACTGTCTACTACTGTCTACTGTCTACTGTCTACTGTCTACTGTCTACTGTCTACTACTGTCTACTACTGTCTACTGTCTACTGTCTACTGTCTACTACTGTCTACTGTCTACTGTCTACTACTGTCTACTGTCTACTGTCTACTGTCTACTACTGTCTACTGTCTACTGTCTACTACTGTCTACTGTCTCTACTGTCTACTGTCTACTACTGTCTACTGTCTACTGTCTACTGTCTACTACTGTATACTACTGTCTACTACTGTCTACTGTCTACTGTCTACTACCTACTGTCTACTGTCTACTGTCTACTGTCTACTGTCTACTGTCTACTACTGTCTACTGTCTACTGTCTACTACTGTCTACTGTCTACTGTCTACTACTGTCTACTGTCTACTGTCTACTGTCTACTGTCTACTACTGTCTACTGTCTACTACTGTCTACTGTCTACTGTCTACTGTCTACTGTCTACTACTGTCTACTGTCTACTGTCTACTGTCTACTACTGTCTACTGTCTACTGTCTACTACTGTCTACTGTCTACTGTCTACTGTCTACTGTCTACTGTCTACTGTCTACTACTGTCTACTGTCTACTACTGTCTACTGTCTACTGTCTACTACTGTCTACTGTCTACTGTCTACTACTGTCTACTGTCTACTACTGTCTACTGTCTACTACTGTCTACTGTCTACTGTCTACTACTGTCTACTGTCTACTGTCTACTACTGTCTACTGTCTACTGTCTACTGTCTACTACTGTCTACTGTCTACTGTCTACTGTCTACTGTCTACTGTCTACTACTGTCTACTACTGTCTACTGTCTACTACTGTCTACTGTCTACTGTCTACTACTGTCTACTACTGTCTACTGTCTACTGTCTACTGTCTACTACTGTCTACTACTGTCTACTGTCTACTGTCTACTACTGTCTACTGTCTACTGTCTACTACTGTCTACTGTCTACTACTGTCTACTGTCTACTACTGTCTACTGTCTACTGTCTACTACTGTCTACTGTCTACTGTCTACTGTCTACTACTGTCTACTGTCACTGTCTACTGTCTACTGTCTACTGTCTACTACTGTCTACTGTCTACTGTCTACTACTGTCTACTGTCTACTACTGTCTACTGTCTACTGTCTACTACTGTCTACTGTCTACTGTCTACTGTCTACTGTCTACTACTGTCTACTACTGTCTACTACTGTCTACTGTCTACTACTGTCTACTGTCTACTGTCTACTGTCTACTACTGTCTACTATTGTCTACTACTGTCTACTGTCTACTACTGTCTACTGTCTACTGTCTACTACTGTCTACTGTCTACTGTCTACTACTGTCTACTGTCTACTACTGTCTACTACTGTCTACTGTCTACTACTGTTCTACTGTTCACTGTCTACTACTGTTCACTTCACTGTCTACTGTGTCTACTGTCTACTGTCTACTGTCTACTACTGTCTACTACTGTCTACTGTCTACTGTCTACTACTGTCTACTGTCTACTGTCTACTGTCTACTGTCTACTACTGTCTACTGTCTACTGTCTACTGTCTACTACTGTCTACTGTCTACTACTGTCTACTGTCTACTATCTACTACTGTCTACTGTCTACTACTGTCTACTGTCTACTACTGTCTACTGTCATCTACTGTCTACTACTGTCTACTGTCTACTACTGTCTACTGTCTACTGTCTACTACTGTCTACTGTCTACTACTGTCTACTGTCTACTACTGTCTACTGTCTACTACTGTCTACTGTCTACTACTGTCTACTGTCTACTACTGTCTACTGTCTACTGTCTACTAACTGTTCTACTGTCTACTGTCTACTGTCTACTGTCTACTACTGTCTACTGTCTACTACTGTCTACTGTCTACTGTCTACTGTCTGTCTACTACTGTCTACTACTGTCTACTGTCTACTGTCTACTGTCTGTCTACTGTCTACTGTCTACTGTCTACTGTCTACTGACTGTCTACTGTCTCTACTGTCTACTGTCTACTGTCTACTGTCTACTACTGTCTACTACTGTCTACTGTCTACTACTGTCTACTGTCTACTACTGTCTACTGTCTACTGTCTACTGTCTACTACTGTCTACTGTCTCTACTGTCTACTGTCTACTACTGTCTACTGTCTACTGTCTACTGTCTCTACTGTCTACTGTCTACTACTGTCTACTACTGTCTACTGTCTACTGTCACTGTCTACTGTCTACTGTCTACTGTCTACTGTCTACTACTGTCTACTACTGTTCACTGTCTCTACTGTCTACTGTCTACTACTGTCACTGTCTACTGTCTACTACTGTCTACTGTCTACTGTCTACTGTCTACTGTTCACTGTCTACTGTCTACTCTCTACTACTGTCTACTGTCTACTACTGTCTACTGTCTACTACTGTCTACTGTCTACTGTCTACTACTGTCTACTGTCTACTGTCTACTACTGTCTACTGTCTACTGTCTACTGTCTACTACTGTCTACTACTGTCTACTGTCACTGTCTACTGTCTCTACTGTCTACTACTGTCTACTGTCTACTGTACTACTGTCTACTGTCTACTACTGTCTACTGTCTACTACTGTCTACTGTCTACTGTCTACTGTCTACTGTCTACTACTGTCTACTGTCTCTACTGTCTACTACTGTCTACTGTTCACTGTCTCTACTGTCTACTGTCTACTGTCTACTACTGTCTACTGTCTACTACTGTCTACTGTCTACTGTCTACTGTCTACAACTGTCTACTGTCTACTACTGTCTACTGTCTACTACTGTCTACTGTCTACTGTCTACTGTCTACTGTACTACTGTCTACTACTGTCTACTGTCTACTACTGTCTACTACTGTCTACTGTCTACTACTGTCTACTGTCTACTATTGTCTACTGTCTACTGTCTACTACTGTCTACTGTCTACTACTGTCTACTGTCTACTGTCTACTGTCTACTGTCTACTACTGTTCACTACTGTCTACTGTCTACTGTCTACTGTCTACTACTGTCTACTGTCTCTACTGTCTACTGTCTACTGTCTACTATTGTCTACTGTCTACTGTCTACTGTCTACTGTCTGTCTACTGTCTACTACTGTCTACTGTCTACTGTCTACTGTCTACTGTCTACTACTGTCTACTGTCTACTGTCTACTGTCTACTACTGTCTACTGTCTACTGTCTACTGTCTACTGTCTACTGTCTACTGTCTACTACTGTCTACTGTCTACTGTCTACTACTGTCTACTACTGTCTACTACTGTCTACTGTCTACTACTGTCTACTGTCTACTGTCTACTGTCTACTGTCTACTACTGTCTACTGTCTACTGTCTACTACTGTCTACTACTGTCTACTGTCTACTACTGTCTACTACTGTCTACTGTCTACTACTGTCTACTACTGTCTACTGTCTACTGTCTACTACTGTCTACTGTCTACTACTGTCTACTGTCTACTACTGTCTACTGTCTACTGTCTACTACTGTCTACTGTCTACTACTGTCTACTACTGTCTACTGTCTACTGTCTACTACTGTCTACTGTCTACTGTCTACTACTGTCTACTGTCTACTACTACTACTGTTCTACTGTCTACTGTCTACTGTCTACTACTGTCTACTGTCTACACTACTGTCTACTACTGTCTACTACTACTGTTCTACTGTCTACTGTCTACTGTCTACTGTCTACTGTCTACTACTGTCTACTACTGTCTACTGTCTACTGTCTACTGTCTACTGTCTACTACTGTCTACTGTCTACTGTCTACTACTGTCTACTGTCTACTGTCTACTACTGTCTACTGTCTACTACTGTCTACTGTCTACTGTCTACTACTGTCTACTGTCTACTGTCTACTACTGTCTACTGTCTACTACTGTCTACTGTCTACTACTGTCTACTGTCTACTACTGTCTACTGTCTACTGTCTACTACTGTCTACTGTCTACTGTCTACTGTCTACTGTCTACTGTCTACTGTCTACTACTGTCTACTGTCTACTGTCTACTGTCTACTACTGTCTACTGTCTACTGTCTACTGTCTACTACTGTCTACTGTCTACTGTCTACTACTGTCTACTGTCTACTGTCTACTGTCTCTACTGTCTACTGTCTACTGTCTACTGTCTACTACTGTCTACTGTCTACTACTGTCTACTACTGTCTACTGTCTACTGTCTACTGTCTACTGTCTACTACTGTCTACTGTCTACTGTCTACTGTCTACTGTCTACTACTGTCTACTGTCTACTACTGTCTACTGTCTACTACTGTCTACTACTGTCTACTGTCTACTGTCTACTGTCTCTACTGTCTACTGTCTACTGTCTACTACTGTCTACTGTCTACTGTCTACTACTGTCTACTGTCTACTGTCTACTGTCTACTGTCTACTGTCTACTACTGTCTACTGTCTACTGTCTACTACTGTGTCTCACTGTCTACTGTCTACTACTGTCTCCACTGTCTACTGTCTACTGTCTACTGTCTGTCTACTGTCTACTACTGTCTACTGTCTACTGTCTACTGTCTACTACTGTCTACTGTCTACTACTGTCTACTACTGTCTACTGTCTACTGTCTACTGTCTACTGTCTACTACTGTCTACTGTCTACTACTGTCTACTGTCTACTGTCTACTACTGTCTACTGTCTACTACTGTCTACTACTGTCTACTGTCTACTGTCTACTGTCTACTGTCTACTACTGTCTACTGTCTACTGTCTACTACTGTCTACTGTCTACTACTGTCTACTACTGTCTACTACTGTCTACTGTCTACTACTGTCTACTGTTCACTGTCTACTGTTCACTGTCTACTGTCTACTGTCTACTGTCTACTTCTGTCTACTGTCTACTGTCTACTACTGTCTACTGTCTACTGTCTACTACTGTCTACTGTCTACTGTCTACTACTGTCTACTGTCTACTGTCTACTGTCTACTACTGTCTACTGTCTACTACTGTCTACTGTCTACTGTCTACTACTGTCTACTGTCTACTGTCTGTCTACTGTCTACTGTCTACTACTGTCTACTGTCTACTACTGTCTACTGTCTACTGTCTACTGTCTACTGTCTACTACTGTCTACTGTCTACTGTCTACTGTCTACTACTGTCTACTGTCTACTGTCTACTGTCTACTGTCTACTACTGTCTACTGTCTACTACTGTCTACTGTCTACTGTCTACTGTCTACTACTGTCTACTGTCTACTGTCTACTGTCTACTACTGTCTACTGTCTACTACTGTCTACTGTCTACTGTCTACTGTCTACTGTCTACTGTCTACTACTGTCTACTGTCTACTGTCTACTGTCTACTACTGTCTACTGTCTACTACTGTCTACTGTCTACTGTCTACTGTCTACTACTGTCTACTACTGTCTACTACTGTCTACTGTCTACTGTCTACTACTGTCTACTGTCTACTGTCTACTGTCTACTGTCTACTGTCTACTGTCTACTGTCTACTACTGTCTACTGTCTACTACTGTCTACTGTCTACTGTCTACTACTGTCTACTACTGTCTACTGTCTACTACTGTCTACTGTCTACTGTCTACTACTGTCTACTGTCTACTACTGTCTACTGTCTACTGTCTACTACTGTCTACTGTCTACTGTCTACTGTCTACTGTCTACTGTCTACTACTGTCTACTGTCTACTGTCTACTACTGTCTACTGTCTACTACTGTCTACTGTCTACTGTCTACTACTGTCTACTGTCTACTGTCTACTACTGTCTACTGTCTCTACTGTCTACTGTCTACTGTCTACTGTCTACTGTCTACTGTCTACTGTCTACTGTCTACTGTCTACTGTCTACTGTCTACTACTGTCTCACTGTCTACTGTCTACTACTGTCTACTGTCTACTACTGTCTACTGTCTACTACTGTCTACTACTGTACTACTGTCTACTGTCTACTGTCTACTGTCTACTGTCTACTACTGTCTACTGTCTACTGTCTACTACTGTCTACTACTGTCTACTGTCTACTACTGTCTACTGTCTACTGTCTACTGTCTACTGTCTACTACTGTCTACTGTCTACTACTGTCTACTGTCTACTGTCTACTGTCTACTGTCTACTACTGTCTACTGTCTACTACTGTCTACTGTCTACTGTTCTACTGTCTACTACTGTCTACTGTCTTCTACTGTCTACTGTCTACTACTGTCTACTGTCTACTGTCTACTGTCTACTGTCTACTGTCTACTACTGTCTACTGTCTACTACTGTCTACTACTGTCTACTACTGTCTACTACTCTATGTCTACTGTCTACTGTCTACTGTCTGTCTACTGTCTACTACTGTCTACTGTCTACTGTCTACTGTCTACTACTGTCTACTACTGTCTACTGTCTACACTCTACTGTCTACTGTCTACTGTCTACTACTGTCTACTACTGTCTACTGTCCACTGTCTACTGTCTACTACTGTCTACTACTGTCTACTGTCTACTGTCTACTGTCTACTACTGTCTACTGTCTACTGTCTACTACTGTCTCTACTGTCTACTGTCTACTACTGTCTACTGTCTACTACTGTCTACTGATGTCTACTGTACTACTGTCTACTTCACTGTCTACTGTCTACTACTGTCTACTGTACTACTGTCTACTACTGTCTACTGTCTACTGTCTACTGTCTACTGTCTACTGTCTACTACTGTCTACTGTCTACTACTGTCTACTGTCTACTGTCTACTACTGTCTACTGTCTACTACTGTCTACTGTCTACTGTCTACTACTGTCTACTGTCTACTACTGTCTACTGTCTACTGTCTACTACTGTCTACTGTCTACTGTCTACTACTGTCTACTGTCTACTACTGTCTACTGTCTACTACTGTCTACTGTCTACTGTCTACTGTCTACTGTCTACTACTGTCTACTGTCTACTGTCTACTGTCTACTGTCTACTACTGTATACTACTGTCTACTACTGTCTACTGTCTACTGTCTACTACCTACTGTCTACTGTCTACTGTCTACTGTCTACTGTCTACTACTGTCTACTGTCTACTACTGTCTACTGTCTACTGTCTACTGTCTACTACTGTCTACTGTCTACTGTCTACTGTCTACTGTCTACTACTGTCTACTGTCTACTGTCTACTACTGTCTACTGTCTACTACTGTCTACTACTGTCTACTGTCTACTACTGTCTACTGTCTACTACTGTCTACTGTCTACTGTCTACTACTGTCTACTGTCTACTGTCTACTGTCTACTGTCTACTGTCTACTGTCTACTACTGTCTACTGTCTACTACTGTCTACTGTCTACTGTCTCTACTGTCTACTGTCTACTACTGTCTACTACTGTCTACTGTCTACTACTGTCTACTGTCTACTACTGTCTACTGTCTACTACTGTCTACTGTCTACTGTCTACTACTGTCTACTGTCTACTGTCTACTGTCTACTACTGTCTACTGTCTCTACTGTCTACTGTCTACTGTCTACTACTGTCTACTGTCTACTACTGTCTACTGTCTACTACTGTCTACTGTCTACTGTCTACTACTGTCTCTACTGTCACTGTCTACTACTGTCTACTGTCTACTACTGTCTACTGTCTACTGTCTACTGTCTACTGTCTACTACTGTCTACTGTCTACTACTGTCTACTGTCTACTACTGTCTACTGTCTACTGTCTACTGTCTACTACTGTCTACTGTCTACTACTGTCTACTGTACTACTGTCTACTACTGTCTACTGTCTACTGTCTACTGTCTACTACTGTCTACTGTCTACTGTCTACTGTCTACTACTGTCTACTGTCTACTACTACTGTCTACTGTCTACTGTCTACTACTGTCTACTGTCTACTGTCTACTACTGATGTCTACTACTGTCTACTGTCTACTGTCTACTGTCTACTGTCTACTACTGTCTACTGTCTACTGTCTACTACTGTCTACTGTCTACTGTCTACTGTCTACTACTGTCTACTGTCTACTGTCTACTGTCTACTACTGTCTACTGTCTACTGTCTACTGTCTACTGTCTACTGTCTACTACTGTCTACTACTGTCTACTGTCTACTGTCTACTACTGTCTACTGTCTACTGTCTACTACTGTCTACTGTCTACTGTCTACTACTGTCTACTGTCTACTGTCTGCTACTGTCTACTGTCTACTACTGTCTACTACTGTCTACTGTCTACTACTGTCTACTACTGTCTACTGTCTACTGTCTACTACTGTCTACTGTCTACTACTGTCTCTACTGTCTACTGTCTACTACTGTCTACTGTCTACTGTCTACTGTCTACTACTGTCTACTGTCTACTACTGTCTACTGTCTACTGTCTACTGTCTACTGTCTACTACTGTCTACTGTCTACTACTGTCTACTGTCTACTGTCTGCTACTGTCTACTGTCTACTACTGTCTACTACTGTCTACTGTCTACTACTGTCTACTGTCTACTACTGTCTACTGTCTACTGTCTACTACTGTCTACTGTCTCTACTGTCTACTGTCTACTACTGTCTACTGTCTACTACTGTCTACTGTCTACTACTGTCTACTGTCTACTGTCTACTGTCTACTGTCTACTGTCTACTGTCTACTGTCTACTACTGTCTACTGTCTACTACTGTCTACTGTCTACTGTCTACTGTCTACTGTCTACTACTGTCTACTGTCTACTGTCTACTGTCTACTGTCTACTGTCTACTACTGTCTACTGTCTACTGTCTACTGTCTACTACTGTCTACTGTCTACTACTGTCTACTGTCTACTGTCTACTACTGTCTACTGTCTACTGTCTACTGTCTACTACTGTCTACTGTCTACTACTGTCTACTGTCTACTGTCTACTGTCTACTGTCTACTGTCTACTGTCACTGTGTACTACTGTCTACTGTCTACTGTCTACTACTGTTCACTGTCTACTGTCTACTGTCTACTACTGTCTACTGTCTACTACTGTCTACTGTCTACTGTCTACTGTTCACTGTCTACTGTCTACTGTCTACTGTCTCTACTGTCTACTGTCTCTACTGTCTACTACTGTCTACTGTCTACTACTGTCTACTGTCTACTGTCTACTACTGTCTACTGTCTACTGTCTACTGTCTACTGTCTACTGTCTACTACTGTCTACTGTCTACTACTGTCTACTGTCTACTACTGTCTACTGTCTACTGTCTACTGTCTACTACTGTCTACTGTCTACTGTCTACTACTGTCTACTACTGTCTACTGTCTACTACTGTCTACTGTCTACTACTGTCTACTGTCTACACTGTCTACTGTCTCCACTGTCTACTACTGTCTACTACTGTCTACTGTCTACTGTCTACTACTGTCTACTGTTCTACTGTCTACTGTCTACTGTCTACTACTGTCTACTGTCTACTACTGTCTACTGTCTACTGTCTACTACTGTCTACTGTCTACTGTCTACTACTGTCTACTGTCTACTACTGTCTACTACTGTCTACTGTCTACTGTCTACTACTGTCTACTGTCTACTACTGTCTACTGTCTACTGTCTACTGTCTACTGTCTACTACTGTCTACTGTCTACTGTCTACTGTCTACTACTGTCTACTGTCTACTACTGTCTACTGTCTACTGTCTACTACTGTCTACTGTCTACTACTGTCTACTGTCTACTACTGTCTACTGTCTACTGTCTACTACTGTCTACTGTCTACTGTCTACTGTCTACTACTGTCTACTGTCTACTGTCTACTACTGTCTACTGTCTACTACTGTCTACTGTCTACTGTCTACTGTCTACTGTCTACTGTCTACTACTGTCTACTGTCTACTGTCTACTGTCTACTGTCTACTGTCTACTGTCTACTGTCTACTGTCTACTACTGTCTACTACTGTCTACTGTCTACTGTCTACTGTCTACTGTCTACTGTCTACTGTCTACTGTTCTACACTGTCTACTGTCTACTACTGTCTACTGTCTACTACTGTCTACTGTCTACTACTGTCTACTACTGTCTACTGTCTACTACTGTCTACTGTCTACTACTGTCTACTACTGTCTACTACTGTCTACTGTCTACTACTGTCTACTGTCTACTACTGTCTACTACTGTCTACTGTCTACTGTCTACTACTGTCTACTGTCTACTACTGTCTACTGTCTACTGTCTACTACTGTCTACTGTCTACTACTGTCTACTGTCTACTACTGTCTACTGTCTACTGTCTACTACTGTCTACTGTCTACTGTCTACTACTGTCTACTGTCTACTGTCTACTGTCTACTGTCTACTGTCTACTACTGTCTACTGTCTACTGTCTACTGTCTACTACTGTCTACTGTCTACTGTCTACTGTCTACTGTCTACTGTCTACTACTGTCTACTACTGTCTACTGTCTACTACTGTCTACTGTCTACTGTCTGTCTACTGTCTACTGTCTACTGTCTACTACTGTCTACTGTCTACTACTGTCTACTGATGTCTACTATTGTCTACTGTCTACTGATGTCTACTGTCTACTGTCTACTGATGTCTACTGTCTACTGTCTACTGATGTCTACTGTCTACTGTCTACTACTGTCTACTGTCTACTGTCTACTACTGTTACTGTCTACTACTGTCTACTGTCTACTGTCTACTGTCTACTACTGTCTACTACTGTCTACTGTCTACTGTCTACTGTCTACTGTCTACTACTGTCTACTGTCTACTGTCTACTGTCTACTGTCTACTGTCTACTGTCTACTACTGTCTACTACTGTCTACTGTCTACTGTCTACTGTCTACTGTCTACTGTCTACTGTCTACTGTCTACTACTGTCTACTGTCTACTGTCTACTACTGTCTACTGTCTACTACTGTCTACTCTCTACTGTACTACTGTCTACTGTCTACTGTCTACTGTCTACTGTCTACTACTGTCTACTGTCTACTGTCTCTACTGTCTACTGTCTACTGTCTACTGTCTACTGTCTACTGTCTACTGTCTACTGTCTACTGTCTACTGTCTACTGTCTACTGTCTACTACTGTCTACTGTCTACTGTCTGTCTACTGTCTACTACTGTCTACTGTCTACTGTCTACTACTGTCTACTGTCTACTACTGTCTACTACTGTCTACTGTCTACTGTCTACTGTCTACTACTGTCTACTGTCTACTACTGTCTACTACTGTCTACTGTCTACTGTCTACTGTCTACTACTGTCTACTGTCTACTACTGTCTACTGTCTACTACTGTCTACTGTCTACTGTCTACTACTGTCTACTGTCTACTACTGTCTACTACTGTACTACTGTCTACTGTCTACTACTGTCTACTGTCTACTGTCTACTGTCTACTGTCTACTGTCTACTACTGTCTACTGTCTACTACTGTCTACTGTCTACTGTCTACTGTCTACTGTCTACTACTGTCTACTGTCTACTGTCTACTGTCTACTGTCTACTACTGTCTACTGTCTACTGTCTACTACTGTCTACTGTCTACTGTCTACTACTGTCTACTGTCTACTACTGTCTACTGTCTACTGTTCTACTGTCTACTGTCTACTCTACTACTGTCTACTGTCTCTACTGTCTACTACTCTACTGTCTACTACTGTCTACTGTCTACTGTCTACTGTCTACTGTCTACTGTCTACTACTGTCTACTGTCTACTACTCTACTACTGTCTACTGTCTACTACTGTCTACTGTCTACTGTCTACTACTGTCTACTGTCTACTACTGTCTACTGTCTACTGATGTCTACTGTCTACTACTGTCTACTACTGTCTCTACTGTCTACTGTCTACTGTCTACTACTGTCTACTGTCTACTGTTCACTACTGTCTACTGTCTCTACTGTCTACTGTCTACTACTGTCTACTGTCTACTGTCTACTGTTCTACTGTCTACTGTCTACTGTCTACTGTCTACTACTGTCTACTGTCTACTACTGTCTACTGTCTACTGTACTACTGTCTACTGTCTGCTGTCTATTGTCTACTACTGTCTACTGTCTACTGTCTACTACTGTCTACTACTGTCTACTACTGTCTACTGTCTACTACTGTCTACTGTCTACTACTGTCTACTGTCTACTACTGTACTACTGTCTACTGTCTACTACTGTCTACTGTCTACTACTGTCTACTGTCTACTGTCTCTACTGTCTACTGTCTACTGTCTACTGTCTACTGTCTACTACTGTCTACTGTCTACTGTCTACTGTCTACTACTGTCTACTACTGTCTACTGTCTACTACTGTCTACTGTCTACTGTCTACTACTGTCTACTGTCTACACTGTCTACTGTCTACTGTCTCAATACTGTCTACTGTCTACTGTCTACGTTCACTGTCACTGTCTACTGTCTACTATTGTCTACTGTCTACCACTGTC
>NW_027039322.1:40000-56699 GCF_034236695.1 Oncorhynchus nerka | reverse complement strand
TCCCCTTAATATAACAGTTGTGTTCAAATATTGACACAACATGATTTTTCTACAAAGTCCTCCAATTAATGTACATTTCCATGGAATTTGAAGCCTTTTCTATAAAGGCACGGATGGAATTTGAACCCATGGTGTTCGGTTTACGAGACCGACGCCTTACCACTTGGCCACCATGCCACTCTATACTGCAACATATATATATATCAACATCTGGAAAGTAGTAGTTGTGCAAATTTTTGGCACACAAACTCAGTGGAGAAAGGACCTTTGCAGATGAGCTTCCATCCCATTTAATTTGCAGATAAAACGCAATATCAATACACTGTACTTTATATATACACCACTCCATTGAAACTACAATGAAATGATAGCAGCAATTCTTAAAACAGGTACGGACAGGGATCGAAAACAAAGTGGGAGTTGTGCAAAAGCTAATTTAACAAGTGAATACTCTCAAAAGACAAGTTGGGGAATACTGTAGGTAAGGGAATACCCCCCTGTATTGGACAAAAATGAATGGGAAGTCATTGGCATCGGACAAACCATATACACATTGTCCAATACCACCCAATTCGGCGTTGATTCATGCAAAGTGTATTGCAAATGCCATATGGCAATTGCCAGTTGTAACACTTTAAAAATTCAACAGGTGGCGAATCCGCTCCACCGTGGTTTTTCATATTGGATATGTAACCCAAGTCAACGTCCAAAAGCAAGATTTTGAAAAAATGATTTTTTTGTCAAAAACTTATCACCTCTTAAAAAAGTGCTTTCTGGACCATTTTTCGAAATTCTTTCGATTTTTTTGTCAATTACACATGTGTAAGAACTGTATGAATATACTTTTGTCCAATTTTATTTTATTTTTTACATGCGCATAAGTAATATGTTTTGTCCATTTTCAATATGATTTCATAGGAAGTCAAAAGTCAAAAGTAAAAAATGTCAAAATTTTGTAAAAAACTTCACACACCCTTAAAAAAGTGCTTTCTGGACCGTTTTTCGAAATTCTTTCAAATTTTGTGTCAATTACACACGTATAAGAACTGTATCAACATACTTTAGTTGTATTTTATTATCATAATTATTTTTTATTTTTTTTACTTGTGCATAAGGAATATGATTTGTCCATTTACAATATGATTTCATAGGAAGTCAAAAGTCAAAGTCAAAAGTCACTTTTTTGGGGGCCAAATGCCATAAGAAATTTGACATGCTCGAAAATCCTGCAGAAATGCAAAATTGACTGGCCTGATGAACTCGGGATGGCCGGGCAGTGATAGTTGTTCCTTTCCATCACTCGTTGTGTTGATTTCATCATGTCCATTTGGTGATGTTTTTTCACTATACAATCATATTGCAAATGCACGTGCATTGTTGTGCAACTGGTAACCCAAATATAAAAATATGGTTGTAAATGCATTTACCGGGACTCCTATTGTTCATGCCCGCTATGGAAGTACCCTACTACGGCCCTCTATCTATGGGGGCCATCCTGAGTGCTTTATGGACTGTTTAAAATATTCTGATGGATACGCATTGTTGTGCAACTGGTGATTGAAAATAGGCACCTGGTAACCCAAAAATAAAAATATGGTTGTAAATGCATTTACCGGTCATTATGATATTAATGCCCGCTATGGGAACACAGGATGGCCGGGCAGTGATAGTTGTTCCTTTCCATCACTCGTTGTGTTGATTTCATCATGTCCATTTGGTGATGTTTTTTCACTATAGAATCATATTGCACGTGCATTTGCAATATGTTTCAATGGGCATTTACCATTTGAAATTTGACATGCTCAAAAATGCTAAATTGACTGGTCTGATGAACACAGGATGGCCGAGCAGTGAGAGTTGTACCTTTCCATCACTCGTTGTGTTGATTTCATCATGTCCATTTGTTTATGTTTTCTCACTTTTGCAAAGTCACTGTGCATTTGCAATATGGTTCAATGGGCAGGTACTATCACAAATTTGTCATGCTATAAAAATCCTGCAGGAATGTGAAATTGACTGGCCCGATGAACTCGGGATGGCTGGGCAGTGATTCTGGTTCATCTCAATGGCTCGTTAGGGTTGATTTCAGAATGTCACTTTTGGTGATGGTACCTCACTGTTTAAACATATTGCAAATGGACAAGAGTCACCAGCAAGTCACCGTCCATCAGTCAATTAGATATCATTCTGACACCAAACTGATACAAACTGACACCAAACCCACTTTTTCCAACTCGTTTAGTAGCCAACTATCACATACTTCAGAGCTGGCCCAAAATTCACAACGCCTTCGGTTCAAACCATAAAAAACATAAAACACGTAGTTACGTTCTAGCTGCGGGTCCATTTCTTATGTTACATGTAGACCTTGCTGAGGCGACCCCGAATCCCAAGTTTCGGCTCGATCGGTCATTTGGTGTCCGAGCAAAACCCTAATTGGTGCTGAAAATCCACTTTTTCCATGACTTGCTACGGGGTCCTTAAATGAGCTATCGGACAGAAACGTTGGGGTCTGTCTATATGGGCCGAGACGGTCGCAATGCACCTAGTCTTGCGACTCGGGGACATTTCTAAATGTCGCCATTTTCGTGATGCAAAAATGAATTGAAGTCATTGCAAATGTACGAAGCTGTTTCTCGGTCCGAGAACCGTCTAGAGCCACGTAACTCACCACGCACTATCGACCGGAGGTCTAGAACAGGATTCTAAAGTTTCGGAACTCTAGGTCCGACAGTTCTTTAAAAGTTCCAACAAGGTTAACTAATGCAGGCAGTGTATGTCTCTACGCACCCCAATGGGTCCCTACTTCCAAGCTGTGTGTGTGTGTGATTTAGTTTTCCTTTGAAATTTTACGGGAAAAATGACTGATTTACAGTTCATGGGGGTTGCCTAATCACATATATGAAGTTTTGGAAAGATCTGACTTTTTTAACCCCTCGAAACAGCCCAAGAGACACCAATTATGGCACTTCCGGTTGGCACAGGAAGCTGTAAGTCAACACATATCCTCATTGGGGTATGCTTTTACAGAATCCTGAGTTTTAAGTCCTTATGTTAAGAATTGACTGATTTACACAGGGTTGAATGCACTATGTCTATCAAACTGCAGGCAGGGTATGGATAAACACTTTTAGGGTGATTTTAACCACTTCCGGTTGGTCCAGGAAGCTTAGAATCAACACAGGTAGACCTCGTAGTGGCCTGATGGACTGTCATCGAAGACAGGTTCATACGACATTCATAACCCACATAGACTTCAGGTTGAATTTAGGGGTGCAGGCAATGTATTCCTATGGGGAGAGAAGTCAATGCAAACTCTTTGAAGTAAACACCTTCTTTTAACTATTAAGGGTTAATGCCACACGGTCAACGTTAGGCTTGCACGGATCGGGAGGACCTTAGGAACGTACCTGAGGTCGAATTGTGCTTCTCACCCTAACAGTTCTCTCACTGTCACCCAAAAGCAAATGACGTTGTGGGGCAGGCTTCATTTTGGGCCTACTTTTCTAATGGTCGCTGTGCTTAGACCGAGCGAGCTACGGTCAAGCGGGATATCTCGTTGAACTCGGCACGGCCTAGAGATTATGTTTATGCCATTGCCTGCTCTCTGTGTCTTTGAGCACTGCACTTTATCACTCCATCCTTGCTGTGTGTGTGTGTGAGAGCTTTTCTTTGACATCTGCTGGGAGAAATGACTGATTTACAGTTTAGGAGGGTTACCTAGTCACACATATGAAGTTTTGGAGAGATGTGACTTTTCTAACCCTTCAAAACAGACAGTGTGACCCAATTAAAGGCACTTCCGGTTGGCACAGGAAGCTATAAGTAAACACATGTCTTGATTGACATAGACACTTACAGAATCCTGAGTTTTAAGTCTTTAGGTTAAGAATTGACTGATCTACGATCTACACAGGGTTGAATGTAGTCATTTTCACCTTTGAAGGTTATGTACATCAAAACACCTTTTGGGTCAATTTAACCACTTCCGGTTGCTCCAGGAAGTTTAGAATCGACACAGGTAGACCTCATAGTGGTCTGATGGACTGTCATAGAAGACAGGTTCATTAGGCATTCATAACCCACATAGGCTTCAGGTTGAATTTAGAGGTGCAGGCAATGTATTCCTATGGGGAGAGAAGTCAATGCAAACTCTTTGATGTAAACACCTTCTTTTAACTGTTAAGGGTTAATGCCACAGGGTCAAGGTTAGGCTTGCACGGATCGGGAGGACCTTAGGAACGTACCTGAGGTCGAATTGTGCTTCTCACCCTAACAGTTCTCTCACTGTCACCCAAAACAAATTACATTTAGGGCTAGGCTTAATTTTGGGCCTACTTTTCTAATGGTCGCTGTGCTTAGACTGAGCGAGCTGCGGTCAAGCGGGGCATCTTGTTGAACTCGGCAAGGCCTAGAGAATATGTAAATGCCATTGTAGGCTTTGTGTGTCTTTAAGCACCGCACTTTGTCACTCCATCCTTGCTGTGTGTGTGTTTCTGTGTATGTGTGTGTGTGTGAGAGAGAGCTTTTTTTGACATCTGTTGGGAGAAATGACTGACTTACAGTTTATGGGGGTTGCCTAATCACACATATGAAGTTTTGAAAAGATCTGACCTTTTTAACCCTAGGAAACTGCCACTGTGACACCATTTAAGGCACTTCCGGTTGGCACAGGAAGCTATAAATAAACTCATATCCTGATTGGGGTATGCCTTTACAGAATCCTGAGTTTTAAGTCTTTACGTTAAGAACTGAGTTATTTACGGAGGGTTTAGTGAGTGTGTGTTATTTCAGAAAATCATAGAAAATCACAGAAATCTCGCAGAGCTCCGCAGCACACTTTAAAAAGATTCGTAAGAACACCCTGCAACTGGATCTGTAACCGTTGAAAAAAAAACCTATCCGTGAACATCACCAATCTGTCGTTGTACGATTTCTCTTAAATGACGATAGATAAATGGCTGGTTCTTTTTTTATTGACACCGGAGGCTCCTTGACTTTGACGTGAAGTGGAAAAATAATTTCTCTATTTTCATTTTGGACCTTTAATCCCAGATAAATGGCCATAACTCAAAAACCGTTGAGGCCTAGACGCCATCTTGTTCGGGGCCAACTGCCCATTATGCCAAACATACGCTCACCGAGTTTCGGCTTCGAAATATCTGTTTTCGAGATAAGGCCCCGTCGTGAATCGTGATGTTTTGTCCAATAGCAATATGATTGCTTATGCCCTCTTGTGGGATATTCAGGGACAGCGGAAAAATGACCAAAATCTTATTATTTTTGTAAAATGGAAACCGAATGTCCGACAAAGTTCATTTGATCACTTCCTGGTAGGTCCGGCCCTGCCGCTCGCCCGACGCCGTCCGCGAATTTTACAAACGATTTCGGACGTCTAGTAAGGGACCGTACATTTGCAATATGGACTTTCTCACTAACCAAACAGCAACTGCCGAAATCTTCCCTTAAGGTATGTAAACAATGACAAGAAACTCTCATGTAACACTGATGTCACAATGTCAGATGAAAAAGAAAGACATTACTTACTTTCAGAGAGCAGCGTATCACACACTCTAACCAACTGAGCTAACCGGCCGCTGGCTACAGAGCACAATTGTTGAGATGCACCGAGCCTCTGCAAGTGCTGGAGTGCAAACTAACAAGTCCACCAACAGCATAGCCTGACAAGACTGGACACTCTTGGTTGCTCCTTGTGGCAATTCCAAACAGCTGGGGAATTTGATCAATTGGTATTGTGTTTGCTTAGCATGCTATAGGTAGTGGGATCGATGCCCGCATTCCCCAAAAACACATTTTTTTGTGGATCCAAGAAAGCTGCAGTTCACACTTCATGCAGCCTTGTCTTACAACAACCTACTGTCATGTAGCAATGACAAGCAACTTTAATGTAACACTGATGTCAAAATGTCAGATGAAAAAGCAAGACATTACTTACTTTCAGAGGAGCAGCGTAGCACACACCATTGAGGCCCACAAACAAAGCTGTGGAAAGTTTCCTTGAAGCCAGAGCATAAAGAAAGAACAAATGCAGATGCCAAAACCCGGGATCGAACCAGGGACCTCAAGATATTCAGTCTAACGCTCTCCCAACTGAGCTATTCCGGCAATTCACTCAACATAATTCTGTGGCACCCTTGACAATTCACATGCATGTGACTCATAATTTTGACACTCAAAATGTACATAATAGCCAGTATGGGTATCGAACCCATGACATTGGCGTTATTAGCACCACACTCTTACCAACTGACCTAACCAGCCATTTGCTCTTTTGCTCAATTGTTGAAATGCACCGATTCTCTGCAAGTGCTGGCACGTCAACAAACAAGTCCACCAACAGCATAGCCTGACAAGACTGGACACTCTTGGTTGCTCCTTGTGGCAATTCCAAACAGCTTTGGAATTTGATCAATTGGTATTGTGTTTGCTTAGCATGCTATAGGTAGTGGGGGGGAGAACTTCCGGGTTGGAGCGAGCGGTCGCATCCGCACTCGGTCCGCAGGTAGTATTACATTTCATTACATTTCATTATAGTACAACGGTTTGATTTGTCTAATCTTAGCAATTTCTTCTTAGCTAGCTACATAGCCGTCTTTGTATCATAGATAATTGCGTAATTATCGTATTTCGTCGTCCTAACACAGTCTACACTGCTATCTGCCCTGCAGCTAGCCAGCTAGCTAACGTCCACCGTCTACCGATTAGCAGCACAACTATTACACTCAACTGAACGACTTGATTAGTGTAGTGTTAGCTAGCTACATAGTTGTCTTTGCTGTCTTCGTATCCAAGATAATTGTGTAGTTTAGAGTGTGTAGTTTTAGAGTGATTATCTTAATTTACCGAGGTTAGCCAGCCAGCTATTTGACGTCCTTAACGTAGGAGACACTGCTAGCTAGCCAACAGCTAGCCAACGTCTACCGAACAGAACTTCCGCACTCAACAACCCGGTCGCATTTCGCTTCGCTCCACAGGTAGTATCACATTTTTCATTTCATTTCATTACAGTACAACGGCTTGATTTGTTTGATCGTAGCTAGCTACATAGCTAGCTACATAGCCGTCATTGTATCAAAGATAATTGTGTATTCTAGAACGATTTCCTAGGTTAGCTAGCCAGCTATTGTCGTTCTTTTAACGCAACGTAACGTAATCAGCACTGCTAGCTAGCCAGCTAGCCCCGAATAGCAGCACAGTAGAAACTATTACACTCAACAGAACGACTTGATTAGTGTAGTGTCAACAACGCAGCCACTGCCAGCTAGCCTACATAGTCAACAACGCAGCCTCTGCCAGCTAGCCTACTTCAGCAGTACTGTATCATTTTAATCATTTTAGTCAATAAGATTCTTGCTACGTAAGCTTAACTTTCTGAACACTTGAGACGTGTAGTCCACTTGTCATTCCAATCTCCTTTGCATTAGCGTAGCCTCTTGTGTAGCCTGTCAACTATGTGTCTGTCTATCCCTGTTCTCTCCTCTCTGCACAGACCATACAAACGCTCCACACCGCGTGGCCGCGGCCACCCTAATCTGGTGGTCCCAGCGCGCACGACCCACGTGGAGTTCAGGTCTCCGGTAGCCTCTGGAACTGCCGATCTGCGGCCAACAAGGCAGAGTTCATCTCAGCCTATGCCTCCCTCCAGTCCCTCGACTTCTTGGCACTGACGGAAACATGGATCACCACAGACAACACTGCTACTCCTACTGCTCTCTCTTCGTCTGCCCACGTGTTCTCGCACACCCCGAGAGCTTCTGGTCAGCGGGGTGGTGGCACCGGGATCCTCATCTCTCCCAAGTGGTCATTCTCTCTCGGCTGACAACCTTTCTCCCCTTACCCATCTGTCTATCGCATCCTTTGAATTCCATGCTGTCACAGTTACCAGCCCTTTCAAGCTTAACATCCTTATCATTTATCACCCTCCAGGTTCCCTCGGAGAGTTCATCAATGAGCTTGATGCCTTGATAAGCTCCTTTCCTGAGGACGGCTCACCTCTCACAGTTCTGGGCGACTTTAACCTCCCCACGTCTACCTTTGACTCATTTTTCTCTGCCTCCTTCTTTCCACTCCTCTCCTCTTTTGACCTCACCCTCTCACCTTCCCCCCCCTACTCACAAGGCAGGAAATACGCTCGACCTCATCTTTACTAGATGCTGTTCTTCCACTAACCTCATTGCAACTCCCCTCCAAGTCTCCGACCACTACCTTGTATCCTTTTCCCTCTCGCTCTCATCCAACACTTCCCACACTGCCCCTACTCGGATGGTATCGCGCCGTCCCAACCTTCGCTCTCTCTCCCCCGCTACTCTCTCCTCTTCCATCCTATCATCTCTTCCCTCTGCTCAAACCTTCTCCAACCTATCTCCTGATTCTGCCTCCTCAACCCTCCTCTCCTCCCTTTCTGCATCCTTTGACTCTCTATGTCCCCTATCCTCCAGGCCGGCTCGGTCCTCCCCTCCCGCTCCGTGGCTCGACGACTCATTGCGAGCTCACAGAACAGGGCTCCGGGCAGCCGAGCGGAAATGGAGGAAAACTCGCCTCCCTGCGGACCTGGCATCCTTTCACTCCCTCCTCTCTACATTTTCCTCTTCTCTCTCTGCTGCTAAAGCCACTTTCTACCACTCTAAATTCCAAGCATCTGCCTCTAACCCTAGGAAGCTCTTTGCCACCTTCTCCTCCCTCCTGAATCCTCCTCCCCCCCCCTCTGCAGATGACTTCGTCAACCATTTTGAAAAGAAGGTCGACGACATCCGATCCTCGTTTGCTAAGTCAAACCACCGCTGGTTCTGCTCACACTGCCCTACCCTGTGCTCTGACCTCTTTCTCCCCTCTCTCTCCAGATGAAATCTTGCGTCTTGTGACGGCCGGCCGCCCAACAACCTGCCCGCTTGACCCTATCCCCTCCTCTCTTCTCCAGACCATTTCCGGAGACCTTCTCCCTTACCTCACCTCGCTCATCAACTCATCCCTGACCGCTGGCTACGTCCCTTCCGTCTTCAAGAGAGCGAGAGTTGCACCCCTTCTGAAAAAACCTACACTCGATCCCTCCGATGTCAACAACTACAGACCAGTATCCCTTCTTTCTTTTCTCTCCAAAACTCTTGAACGTGCCGTCCTTGGCCAGCTCTCCCGCTATCTCTCTCAGAATGACCTTCTTGATCCATATCAGTCAGGTTTCAAGACTAGTCATTCAACTGAGACTGCTCTTCTCTGTATCACGGAGGCGCTCCGCACTGCTAAAGCTAACTCTCTCTCCTCTGCTCTCATCCTTCTAGACCTATCGGCTGCCTTCGATACTGTGAACCATCAGATCCTCCTCTCCACCCTCTCCGAGTTGGGCATCTCCGGCGCGGCCCACGCTTGGATTGCGTCCTACCTGACAGGTCGCTCCTACCAGGTGGCGTGGCGAGAATCCGTCTCCACACCACGTGCTCTCACCACTGGTGTCCCCCAGGGCTCTGTTCTAGGCCCTCTCCTATTCTCGCTATACACCAAGTCACTTGGCTCTGTCATAACCTCACATGGTCTCTCCTATCATTGCTATGCAGACGACACACAATTAATCTTCTCCTTTCCCCCTTCTGATGACCAGGTGGCGAATCGCATCTCTGCATGTCTGGCAGACATATCAGTGTGGATGACGGATCACCACCTCAAGCTGAACCTCGGCAAGACGGAGCTGCTCTTCCTCCCGGGGAAGGACTGCCCGTTCCATGATCTCGCCATCACGGTTGACAACTCCATTGTGTCCTCCTCCCAGAGCGCTAAGAACCTTGGCGTGATCCTGGACAACACCCTGTCGTTCTCAACTAACATCAAGGCGGTGGCCCGTTCCTGTAGGTTCATGCTCTACAACATCCGCAGAGTACGACCCTGCCTCACACAGGAAGCGGCGCAGGTCCTAATCCAGGCACTTGTCATCTCCCGTCTGGATTACTGCAACTCGCTGTTGGCTGGGCTCCCTGCCTGTGCCATTAAACCCCTACAACTCATCCAGAACGCCGCAGCCCGTCTGGTGTTCAACCTTCCCAAGTTCTCTCACGTCACCCCCAACTCCTCCGCTCTCTCCACTGGCTTCCAGTTGAAGCTCGCATCCGCTACAAGACCATGGTGCTTGCCTACGGAGCTGTGAGGGGAACGGCACCTCAGTACCTCCAGGCTCTGATCAGGCCCTACACCCAAACAAGGGCACTGCGTTCATTCACCTCTGGCCTGCTCCCTCCCTACCACTGAGGAAGTACAGTTCCCGCTCAGCCCAGTCAAAACTGTTCGCTGCTCTGGCCCCCAATGGTGGAACAAACTCCCTCACGACGCCAGGACAGCGGAGTCAATCACCACCTTCCGGAGACACCTGAAACCCCACCTCTTTAAGGAATACCTAGGATAGGATAAAGTAATCCCTCTCACCCCCCCCTTAAAAGATTTAGATGCACTACTGTTCCACTGGATGTCATAAGGTGAATGCACCAATTTGTAAGTCGCTCTGGATAAGAGCGTCTGCTAAATGACTTAAATGTAAATGTTAAATGTAGTGGGATCGATGCCCGCATTCCCCAAAAACCTGGTTCACACTTCATGCAGCCTTGTCTTACGACAACCTACTGTCATGTAGCAATGACAAGCAACTTTAATGTAACACTGATGTCAAAATGTCAGATGAAAAAGCAAGACATTACTTACTTTCAGAGGAGCAGCGTAGCACACACCATTGAGGCCCACAAACAAAGCTGTGGAAAGTTTCCTTGAAGCCAGAGCATAAAGAAAGAACAAATACAGATGCCGAAACCCGGGATCGAACCAGGGACGTTTAGATCTTCAGTCTAACGCTCTCCCAACTGAGCTATTCCGGCAATTCACTCAACATAATTCTGTGGCACCCTTGACAATTCACATGCATGTGACTCATAATTTTGACACTCAAAATGTACATAATAGCCAGTATGGGGATCGAACCCATGACCTTGGCGTTATTAGCACCACACTCTAACCAACTGAGCTAACCGGCCATTTGCTATTTTGCTCAATTGTTGAAATGCACCGAGCCTCTGCAAGTGCTGGCACGTCAACAAACAAGTCCACCAACAGCATAGCCTGACAAGACTGGACCCTCTTGGTTGCTTCTTGCGGAAATTCCAAACGGCTGGGGAATTAGCTCAAATGCTTTGCACGTGTGAGGTAGTGGGATCGATGCCCACATTCTCCAAAAGCAAATTTTTTTGTGGATCCAAGAAAGCTGCAGTTCACACTTCATGCAGCCTTGTCTTAGGACAACCTACTGTCATGTAGCAATGACAAGCAACTTTAATGTAACACTGATGTCACAATGTCAGATGAAAAAGAAAGACATTAAGAGAGCATGACTTAACCAACTGAGCTAACCGGCCGCTGGCAGAGCACAGCAGCAAGTGCTGGACACACCATTGAAGGCCAGCATAGCCTGACAAGACTGGACAAAGCTGTGGAAAGTTTCCTTGAAGCCAAAAACACATTTTTTGTGGATAAAAGAAAGAACAAATGTACAGATGCCGAAACCAACTTTATCAAACCAGGGACAGATCTTCAGTCTAACGCTCTCCCAACTGAGCTATTCCGGCAATTCACTCAACAAAATTCTGTGGCACCCTTGACTATTCACATGCATGTGACTCATAATTTTGACACTCAAAATGTACATAATAGCCAGTATGGGGATCGAAACCATGGCCTTGGCGTTATTAGCACCAAACTCTAACCAACTGAGCTAACCGGCCATTTGGTATTTTGCTCAATTGTTGAAATGCACCGAGCCTCTGCAAGTGCTGGCACGTCAACAAAAAAGTCCACCAACAGCATAGCCTGACAAGACTGGACCCTCTTGGTTGCTTCTTGCGGAAATTCCAAACGGCTGGGGAATTAGCTCAAATGCTTTGCACGCGTGAGGTAGTGGGATCGATGCCCACATTCCCCAAAAACACATTTTTTTGGGATCCAACCAAAAGATCTGCAGTTCAACACTTCATGAGCTATTCCGCCTTGTCTTACGAAATACTGTCATGTAAACAAAGACATGAAACTCTCATTTAACACTGATGTCACAATGTCAGATGAAAATCGAAATGACATTACTTACTTTCAGAGAGCAGCGTATCACACACTCTAACCAACTGAGCTAACCGGCCGCTGGCTACAGAGCACAATTGTTGAAATGCACCGAGCCTCTGCAAGTGCTGGCACGTCAACAAACAAGTCCACCAACAGCATAGCCTGACAAGACTGGACACTCTTGGTTGCTCCTTGTGGCAATTCCAAACAGCTGGGGAATTTGATCAATTGATATTGTGTTTGCTTAGCATGCTATAGGTAGTGGGATCGATGCCCGCATTCCCCAAAAACACATTTTTTTGTGGATCCAAGAAAGCTGCAGTTCACACTTCATGCAGCCTTGTCTTACGACAACCTACTGTCATGTAAACAATGACAAGAAACTGTCATGTAACAATGACAAGAAACTCTCATGTAACACTGATGTCACAATGTCAGATGAAAAAGAAAGACATTACTTACTTTCAGAGAGCAGCGTATCACACACTCTAACCAACTGAGCTAACCGGCCGCTGGCTACAGAGCACAATTGTTGAGATGCACCGAGCCTCTGCAAGTGCTGGAGCGCAAACTAACAAGTCCACCAACAGCATAGCCTGACAAGACTGGACACTCTTGGTTGCTCCTTGTGGCAATTCCAAACAGCTGGGGAATTTGATCAATTGGTATTGTGTTTGCTTAGCATGCTATAGGTAGTGGGATCCATGCCCGCATTCCCCAAAACACATTTTTTTGTGGATCCAAGAAAGCTGCAGTTCACACTTCATGCAGCCTTGTCTTACGACAACCTACTGTCATGTAGCAATGACAAGCAACTTTAATGTAACACTGATGTCAAAATGTCAGATGAAAAAGCAAGACATTACTTACTTTCAGAGGAGCAGCGTAGCACACACCATTGAGGCCCACAAACAAAGCTGTGGAAAGTTTCCTTGAAGCCAGAGCATAAAGAAAGAACAAATACAGATGCCGAAACCCGGGATCGAACCAGGGACCTTTAGATCTTCAGTCTAACGCTCTCCCAACTGAGCTATTCCGGCAATTCACTCAACATAATTCTGTGGCACCCTTGACAATTCACATGCATGTGACTCATAATTTTGACACTCAAAATGTACATAATAGCCAGTATGGGGATCGAACCCATGACCTTGGCGTTATTAGCACCACACTCTAACCAACTGAGCTAACCGGCCATTTGCTATTTTGCTCAATTGTTGAAATGCACCGAGCCTCTGCAAGTGCTGGCACGTCAACAAACAAGTCCACCAACAGCATAGCCTGACAAGACTGGACCCTCTTGGTTGCTTCTTGCGGAAATTCAAACGGCTGGGGAATTAGCTCAAATGCTTTGCACGCGTGAGGTAGTGGGATCGATGCCCACATTCTCCAAAAGCACATTGTTTTATGGATCCAAGAAAACTCCAGTTCACACTTCATGCAGCCTTGTCTTACGACAACCTACTGTCATGTAAACAATGACAAGAAACTGTCATGTAACAATGACAAGAAACTCTCATGTAACACTGATGTCACAATGTCAGATGAAAAAGAAAGACATTACTTACTTTCAGAGAGCAGCGTATCACACACTCTAACCAACTGAGCTAACCGGCCGCTGGCTACAGAGCACAATTGTTGAGATGCACCGAGCCTCTGCAAGTGCTGGAGCGCAAACTAACAAGTCCACCAACAGCATAGCCTGACAAGACTGGACACTCTTGGTTGCTCCTTGTGGCAATTCCAAACAGCTGGGGAATTTGATCAATTGGTATTGTGTTTGCTTAGCATGCTATAGGTAGTGGGATCGATGCCCGCATTCCCCAAAAACACATTTTTTTGTGGATCCAAGAAAGCTGCAGTTCACACTTCATGCAGCCTTGTCTTACGACAACCTACTGTCATGTAGCAATGACAAGCAACTTTAATGTAACACTGATGTCAAAATGTCAGATGAAAAAGCAAGACATTACTTACTTTCAGAGGAGCAGCGTAGCACACACCATTGAGGCCCACAAACAAAGCTGTGGAAAGTTTCCTTGAAGCCAGAGCATAAAGAAAGAACAAATACAGATGCCGAAACCCGGGATCGAACCAGGGACCTTTAGATCTTCAGTCTAACGCTCTCCCAACTGAGCTATTCCGGCAATTCACTCAACATAATTCTGTGGCACCCTTGACAATTCACATGCATGTGACTCATAATTTTGACACTCAAAATGTACATAATAGCCAGTATGGGGATCGAACCCATGACCTTGGCGTTATTAGCACCACACTCTAACCAACTGAGCTAACCGGCCATTTGCTATTTTGCTCAATTGTTGAAATGCACCGAGCCTCTGCAAGTGCTGGCACGTCAACAAACAAGTCCACCAACAGCATAGCCTGACAAGACTGGACCCTCTTGGTTGCTTCTTGCGGAAATTCCAAACGGCTGGGGAATTAGCTCAAATGCTTTGCACGCGTGAGGTAGTGGGATCGATGCCCACATTCTCCAAAAGCACATTGTTTTATGGATCCAAGAAAACTCCAGTTCACACTTCATGCAGCCTTGTCTTACGACAACCTACTGTCATGTAAACAATGACAAGAAACTGTCATGTAACAATGACAAGAAACTCTCATGTAACACTGATGTCACAATGTCAGATGAAAAAGAAAGACATTACTTACTTTCAGAGAGCAGCGTATCACACACTCTAACCAACTGAGCTAACCGGCCGCTGGCTACAGAGCACAATTGTTGAGATGCACCGAGCCTCTGCAAGTGCTGGAGCGCAAACTAACAAGTCCACCAACAGCATAGCCTGACAAGACTGGACACTCTTGGTTGCTCCTTGTGGCAATTCCAAACAGCTGGGGAATTTGATCAATTGGTATTGTGTTTGCTTAGCATGCTATAGGTAGTGGGATCGATGCCCGCATTCCCCAAAAACACATTTTTTGTGGATCCAAGAAAGCTGCAGTTCACACTTCATGCAGCCTTGTCTTACGACAACCTACTGTCATGTAGCAATGACAAGCAACTTTAATGTAACACTGATGTCAAAATGTCAGATGAAAAAGCAAGACATTACTTACTTTCAGAGGAGCAGCGTAGCACACACCATTGAGGCCCACAAACAAAGCTGTGGAAAGTTTCCTTGAAGCCAGAGCATAAAGAAAGAACAAATACAGATGCCGAAACCCGGGATCGAACCAGGGACCTTTAGATCTTCAGTCTAACGCTCTCCCAACTGAGCTATTCCGGCAATTCACTCAACATAATTCTGTGGCACCCTTGACAATTCACATGCATGTGACTCATAATTTTGACACTCAAAATGTACATAATAGCCAGTATGGGGATCGAACCCATGACCTTGGCGTTATTAGCACCACACTCTAACCAACTGAGCTAACCGGCCATTTGCTATTTTGCTCAATTGTTGAAATGCACCGAGCCTCTGCAAGTGCTGGCACGTCAACAAACAAGTCCACCAACAGCATAGCCTGACAAGACTGGACCCTCTTGGTTGCTTCTTGCGGAAATTCCAAACGGCTGGGGAATTAGCTCAAATGCTTTGCACGCGTGAGGTAGTGGGATCGATGCCCACATTCTCCAAAAGCACATTGTTTTATGGATCCAAGAAAACTCCAGTTCACACTTCATGCAGCCTTGTCTTACGACAACCTACTGTCATGTAAACAATGACAAGAAACTGTCAAACAATGACAAGAAACTCTCATGTAACACTGATGTCACAATGTCAGATGAAAAAGAAAGACATTACTTACTTTCAGAGAGCAGCGTATCACACACTCTAACCAACTGAGCTAACCGGCCGCTGGCTACAGAGCACAATTGTTGAGATGCACCGAGCCTCTGCAAGTGCTGGAGCGCAAACTAACAAGTCCACCAACAGCATAGCCTGACAAGACTGGACACTCTTGGTTGCTCCTTGTGGCAATTCCAAACAGCTGGGGAATTTGATCAATTGGTATTGTGTTTGCTTAGCATGCTATAGGTAGTGGGATCGATGCCCGCATTCCCCAAAAACACATTTTTTTGTGGATCCAAGAAAGCTGCAGTTCACACTTCATGCAGCCTTGTCTTAGGACAACCTACTGTCATGTAGCAATGACAAGCAACTTTAATGTAACACTGATGTCAAAATGTCAGATGAAAAAGCAAGACATTACTTACTTTCAGAGGAGCAGCGTAGCACACACCATTGAGGCCCACAAACAAAGCTGTGGAAAGTTTCCTTGAAGCCAGAGCATAAAGAAAGAACAAATACAGATGCCGAAACCCGGGATCGAACCAGGGACCTTTAGATCTTCAGTCTAACGCTCTCCCAACTGAGCTATTTCGGAAAATCACTCATCTTCTTCTGTGGCACCCTTGACAATTCACATGCATGTGACTCACAATTTTGACACTCAAAATGTACATCATAGCCATCGATGCCCGCATTCCCCAAAAACACATTTTTTTGTGGATCCAAGAAAGCTGCAGTTCACACTTCATGCAGCTTTGTCTTTTGCTCAACCTACTGTCATGTAGCAATGACAAGCAACTTTAACCTCTTAGAACTCTCCCTCTATACTGCCC
>NW_027039322.1:0-35000 GCF_034236695.1 Oncorhynchus nerka | reverse complement strand
TAGTAAGGGACCGTACATTTGCAATATGGACTTTCTCACTAACCATACAGGTACTGCCAAAATCTTCCCTTATGTATGACAGGAAACATGTAAAGTGGCTCTATCGTAGAGATACTTGCCCTTAATATAATAGTTATGTTCAAATATTGATACAACATGATTTTTCTACAAAGTCTTCAAATGAATGTACATTTCCATGGAATTTGAAGCTTTTTCTATAAAGGCACAGATGGGATTTGAACCCATGGTGTTCGGTTTACGAGAACGACGCCTTACCACTTGGCCACCATGCCACTCTATACTGCAATATATATATATATATATATATATCAACATTCTGGAAAGTAGTAGTTGTGCAAATGTGAATTTGGCACACAAACTCAGTGGAGAAAGGACCTCATACATATATAGCATGCACTCCCCTCTGAGCTTCCATCCCATTTAATTTGCAGATAAAACGCAATATCAATACACTGTACTTTATATATACACCACTCCATTGAAACTACAATGAAATGATAGCAGCAATTCTTAAAACAGGTACGGACAGGGATCGAAAACAAAGTGGGAGTTGTGCAAAAGCTAATTTAACAAGTGAATACTCTCAAAAGACAAGTTGGGGAATACTGTAGGTAAGGGAATACCCCCTGTATTGGACAAAAATGAATGGGAAGTCATTGGCATCGGACAAACCATATACACATTGTCCAATACCACCCAATTCGGCGTTGATTCATGCAAAGTGTATTGCAAATGCCATATGGCAATTGCCAGTTGTAACACTTTAAAAATTCAACAGGTGGCGAATCCGCTCCACCGTGGTTTTTCATATTGGATATGTAACCCAAGTCAACGTCCAAAAGCAAGATTTTGAAAAAATGATTTTTTTGTCAAAAACTTATCACCTCTTAAAAAAGTGCTTTCTGGACCATTTTTCGAAATTCTTTCGATTTTTTTGTCAATTACACATGTGTAAGAACTGTATGAATATACTTTTGTCCAATTTTATTTTATTTTTACATGCGCATAAGTAATATGTTTTGTCCATTTTCAATATGATTTCATAGGAAGTCAAAAGTCAAAAGTAAAAAATGTCAAAATTTTGTAAAAAACTTCACACACCCTTAAAAAAGTGCTTTCTGGACCGTTTTTCGAAATTCTTTCAAATTTTGTGTCAATTACACACGTATAAGAACTGTATCAACATACTTTAGTTGTATTTTATTATCATAATTATTTTTTATTTTATTACTTGTGCATAAGGAATATGATTTGTCCATTTACAATATGATTTCATAGGAAGTCAAAAGTCAAAGTCAAAAGTCACTTTTTTGGGGGCCAAATGCCATAAGAAATTTGACATGCTCGAAAATCCTGCAGAAATGCAAAATTGACTGGCCTGATGAACTCGGGATGGCCGGGCAGTGATAGTTGTTCCTTTCCATCACTCGTTGTGTTGATTTCATCATGTCCATTTGGTGATGTTTTTTCACTATACAATCATATTGCACGTGCATTTGCAATATGTTTCAATGGGCATTTACCATTTGAAATTTGACATGCTCAAAAATGCTAAATTGACTGGTCTGATGAACACAGGATGGCCGAGCAGTGAGAGTTGTACCTTTCCATCACTCGTTGTGTTGATTTCATCATGTCCATTTGTTTATGTTTTCTCACTTTTGCAAAGTCACTGTGCATTTGCAATATGGTTCAATGGGTAGGTACTATCACAAATTTGTCATGCTATAAAAATCCTGCAGGAATGTGAAATTGACTGGCCCGATGAACTCGGGATGGCTGGGCAGTGATTCTGGTTCATCTCAATGGCTCGTTAGGGTTGATTTCAGAATGTCACTTTTGGTGATGGTACCTCACTGTTTAAACATATTGCAAATGGACAAGAGTCACCAGCAAGTCACCGTCCATCAGTCAATTAGATATCATTCTGACACCAAACTGATACAAACTGACACCAAACCCACTTTTTCCAACTCGTTTAGTAGCCAACTATCACATACTTCAGAGCTGGCCCAAAATTCACAACGCCTTCGGTTCAAACCATAAAAAAACATAAAACACGTAGTTACGTTCTAGCTGCGGGTCCATTTCTTATGTTACATGTAGACCTTGCTGAGGCGACCCCGAATCCCAAGTTTCGGCTCGATCGGTCATTTGGTGTCCGAGCAAAACCCTAATTGGTGCTGAAAATCCACTTTTTTCCATGACTTGCTACGGGGTCCTTAAATGAGCTATCGGACAGAAACGTTGGGGTCTGTCTATATGGGCCGAGACGGTCGCAATGCACCTAGTCTTGCGACTCTGGGACATTTCTAAATGTCGCCATTTTCGTGATGCAAAAATGAATTGAAGTCATTGCAAATGTACGAAGCTGTTTCTCGGTCCGAGAACCGTCTAGAGCCACGTAACTCACCACGCACTATCGACCGGAGGTCTAGAACAGGATTCTAAAGTTTCGGAACTCTAGGTCCGACGGTTCTTTAAAAGTTCCAACAAGGTTAACTAATGCAGGCAGTGTATGTCTCTACGCACCCCAATGGGTCCCTACTTCCAAGCTGTGTGTGTGTGTGTGATTTAGTTTTCCTTTGAAATTTTACGGGAAAAATGACTGATTTACAGTTCATGGGGGTTGCCTAATCACATATATGAAGTTTTGGAAAGATCTGACTTTTTTAACCCCTCGAAACAGCCCAAGAGACACCAATTATGGCACTTCCGGTTGGCACAGGAAGCTGTACGTCAAGACATATCCTCATTGGGGTATGCTTTTACAGAATCCTGAGTTTTAAGTCCTTACGTTAAGAATTGACTGATTTACACAGGGTTGAATGCACTATGTCTATCAAACTGCAGGCAGGGTATGGATAAACACTTTTAGGGTGATTTTAACCACTTCCGGTTGGTCCAGGAAGCTTAGAATCAACACAGGTAGACCTCGTAGTGGCCTGATGGACTGTCATCGAAGACAGGTTCATACGACATTCATAACCCACATAGACTTCAGGTTGAATTTAGGGGTGCAGGCAATGTATTCCTATGGGGAGAGAAGTCAATGCAAACTCTTTGAAGTAAACACCTTCTTTTAACTATTAAGGGTTAAT
This sequence comes from Oncorhynchus nerka, assembly GCF_034236695.1. Classification (NCBI taxonomy): domain Eukaryota; kingdom Metazoa; phylum Chordata; class Actinopteri; order Salmoniformes; family Salmonidae; genus Oncorhynchus; species Oncorhynchus nerka. The sequence continues at coordinate 31,878 of NW_027039322.1, read as the reverse complement.
GCCACACGGTCAACGTTAGGCTTGCACGGATCGGGAGGACCTTAGGAACGTACCTGAGGTCGAATTGTGCTTCTCACCCTAACAGTTCTCTCACTGTCACCCAAAAGCAAATGACGTTGTGGGGCAGGCTTCATTTTGGGCCTACTTTTCTAATGGTCGCTGTGCTTAGACCGAGCGAGCTACGGTCAAGCGGGATATCTCGTTGAACTCGGCACGGCCTAGAGATTATGTTTATGCCATTGCCTGCTCTCTGTGTCTTTGAGCACAGCACTTTATCACTCCATCCTTGCTGTGTGTGTGTGTGAGAGAGCTTTTCTTTGACATCTGCTGGGAGAAATGACTGATTTACAGTTTAGGAGGGTTACCTAGTCACACATATGAAGTTTTGGAGAGATGTGACTTTTATAACCCTTCAAAACAGACAGTGTGACCCAATTAAAGGCACTTCCGGTTGGCACAGGAAGCTATAAGTAAACACATGTCTTGATTGACATAGACACTTACAGAATCCTGAGTTTTAAGTCTTTAGGTTAAGAATTGACTGATCTACGATCTACACAGGGTTGAATGTAGTCATTTTCACCTTTGAAGGTTATGTACATCAAAACACCTTTTGGGTCAATTTAACCACTTCCGGTTGCTCCAGGAAGTTTAGAATCGACACAGGTAGACCTCATAGTGGTCTGATGGACTGTCATAGAAGACAGGTTCATTAGGCATTCATAACCCACATAGGCTTCAGGTTGAATTTAGAGGTGCAGGCAATGTATTCCTATGGGGAGAGAAGTCAATGCAAACTCTTTGATGTAAACACCTTCTTTTAACTGTTAAGGGTTAATGCCACAGGGTCAAGGTTAGACTTGCACGGATCGGGAGGACCTTAGGAACGTACCTGAGGTCGAATTGTGCTTCTCACCCTAACAGTTCTCTCACTGTCACCCAAAACAAATTACATTTAGGGCTAGGCTTAATTTTGGGCCTACTTTTCTAATGGTCGCTGTGCTTAGACTGAGCGAGCTGCGGTCAAGCGGGGCATCTTGTTGAACTCGGCAAGGCCTAGAGAATATGTAAATGCCATTGTAGGCTTTGTGTGTCTTTAAGCACCGCACTTTGTCACTCCATCCTTGCTGTGTGTGTGTTTCTGTGTATGTGTGTGTGTGTGAGAGAGAGCTTTTCTTTGACATCTGTTGGGAGAAATGACTGACTTACAGTTTATGGGGGTTGCCTATTCACACATATGAAGTTTTGAAAAGATCTGACCTTTTTAACCCTTGGAAACTGCCACTGTGACACCATTTAAGGCACTTCCGGTTGGCACAGGAAGCTATAAATAAACTCATATCCTGATTGGGGTATGCCTTTACAGAATCCTGAGTTTTAAGTCTTTACGTTAAGAACTGAGTTATTTACGGAGGGTTTAGTGAGTGTGTGTTATTTCAGAAAATCATAGAAAATCACAGAAATCTCGCAGAGCTCCGCAGCACACTTTAAAAAGATTCGTAAGAACACCCTGCAACTGGATCTGTAACCGTTGAAAAAAAAAAACACCTATCCGTGAACATCACCAATCTGTCGTTGTACGATTTCTCTTAAATGACGATAGATAAATGGCTGGTTCTTTTTTTATTGACACCGGAGGCTCCTTGACTTTGACGTGAAGTGGAAAAATAATTTCTCTATTTTCATTTTGGACCTTTAATCCCAGATAAATGGCCATAACTCAAAAACCGTTGAGGCCTAGACGCCATCTTGTTCGGGGCCAACTGCCCATTATGCCAAACATACGCTCACCGAGTTTCGGCTTCGAAATATCTGTTTTCGAGATAAGGCCCCGTCGTGAATCGTGATGTTTTGTCCAATAGCAATATGATTGCTTATGCCCTCTTGTGGGATATTCAGGGACAGCGGAAAAATGACCAAAATCTTATTATTTTTGTAAAATGGAAACCGAATGTCCGACAAAGTTCATTTGATCACTTCCTGGTAGGTCCGGCCCTGCCGCTCGGCCCGACGCCGTCCGCGAATTTTACAAACGATTTCGGACGTCTAGTAAGGGACCGTACATTTGCAATATGGACTTTCTCACTAACCAAACAGCAACTGCCGAAATCTTCCCTTAAGGTATGTAAACAATGACAAGAAACTCTCATGTAACACTGATGTCACAATGTCAGATGAAAAAGAAAGACATTACTTACTTTCAGAGAGCAGCGTATCACACACTCTAACCAACTGCGCTAACCGGCCGCTGGCTACAGAGCACAATTGTTGAGATGCACCGAGCCTCTGCAAGTGCTGGAGTGCAAACTAACAAGTCCACCAACAGCATAGCCTGACAAGACTGGACACTCTTGGTTGCTCCTTGTGGCAATTCCAAACAGCTGGGGAATTTGATCAATTGGTATTGTGTTTGCTTAGCATGCTATAGGTAGTGGGATCGATGCCCGCATTCCCCAAAAACACATTTTTTTGTGGATCCAAGAAAGCTGCAGTTCACACTTCATGCAGCCTTGTCTTACAACAACCTACTGTCATGTAGCAATGACAAGCAACTTTAATGTAACACTGATGTCAAAATGTCAGATGAAAAAGCAAGACATTACTTACTTTCAGAGGAGCAGCGTAGCACACACCATTGAGGCCCACAAACAAAGCTGTGGAAAGTTTCCTTGAAGCCAGAGCATAAAGAAAGAACAAATGCAGATGCCGAAACCCGGGATCGAACCAGGGACCTCAAGATATTCAGTCTAACGCTCTCCCAACTGAGCTATTCCGGCAATTCACTCAACATAATTCTGTGGCACCCTTGACAATTCACATGCATGTGACTCATAATTTTGACACTCAAAATGTACATAATAGCCAGTATGGGTATCGAACCCATGACATTGGCGTTATTAGCACCACACTCTTACCAACTGACCTAACCAGCCATTTGCTGTTTTGCTCAATTGTTGAAATGCACCGATTCTCTGCAAGTGCTGGCACGTCAACAAACAAGTCCACCAACAGCATAGCCTGACAAGACTGGACACTCTTGGTTGCTCCTTGTGGCAATTCCAAACAGCTTTGGAATTTGATCAATTGGTATTGTGTTTGCTTAGCATGCTATAGGTAGTGGGGGGGAGAACTTCCGGGTTGGAGCGAGCGGTCGCATCCGCACTCGGTCCGCAGGTAGTATTACATTTCATTACATTTCATTATAGTACAACGGTTTGATTTGTCTAATCTTAGCAATTTCTTCTTAGCTAGCTACATAGCCGTCTTTGTATCATAGATAATTGCGTAATTATCGTATTTCGTCGTCCTAACACAGTCTACACTGCTATCTGCCCTGCAGCTAGCCAGCTAGCTAACGTCCACCGTCTACCGATTAGCAGCACAACTATTACACTCAACTGAACGACTTGATTAGTGTAGTGTTAGCTAGCTACATAGTTGTCTTTGCTGTCTTCGTATCCAAGATAATTGTGTAGTTTAGAGTGTGTAGTTTTAGAGTGATTATCTTAATTTACCGAGGTTAGCCAGCCAGCTATTTGACGTCCTTAACGTAGGAGACACTGCTAGCTAGCCAACAGCTAGCCAACGTCTACCGAACAGAACTTCCGCACTCAACAACCCGGTCGCATTTCGCTTCGCTCCACAGGTAGTATCACATTTTTCATTTCATTTCATTACAGTACAACGGCTTGATTTGTTTGATCGTAGCTAGCTACATAGCTAGCTACATAGCCGTCATTGTATCAAAGATAATTGTGTATTCTAGAACGATTTCCTAGGTTAGCTAGCCAGCTATTGTCGTTCTTTTAACGCAACGTAACGTAATCAGCACTGCTAGCTAGCCAGCTAGCCCCGAATAGCAGCACAGTAGAAACTATTACACTCAACAGAACGACTTGATTAGTGTAGTGTCAACAACGCAGCCACTGCCAGCTAGCCTACATAGTCAACAACGCAGCCTCTGCCAGCTAGCCTACTTCAGCAGTACTGTATCATTTTAATCATTTTAGTCAATAAGATTCTTGCTACGTAAGCTTAACTTTCTGAACACTTGAGACGTGTAGTCCACTTGTCATTCCAATCTCCTTTGCATTAGCGTAGCCTCTTGTGTAGCCTGTCAACTATGTGTCTGTCTATCCCTGTTCTCTCCTCTCTGCACAGACCATACAAACGCTCCACACCGCGTGGCCGCGGCCACCCTAATCTGGTGGTCCCAGCGCGCACGACCCACGTGGAGTTCCAGGTCTCCGGTAGCCTCTGGAACTGCCGATCTGCGGCCAACAAGGCAGAGTTCATCTCAGCCTATGCCTCCCTCCAGTCCCTCGACTTCTTGGCACTGACGGAAACATGGATCACCACAGACAACACTGCTACTCCTACTGCTCTCTCTTCGTCTGCCCACGTGTTCTCGCACACCCCGAGAGCTTCTGGTCAGCGGGGTGGTGGCACCGGGATCCTCATCTCTCCCAAGTGGTCATTCTCTCTTTCTCCCCTTACCCATCTGTCTATCGCATCCTTTGAATTCCATGCTGTCACAGTTACCAGCCCTTTCAAGCTTAACATCCTTATCATTTATCGCCCTCCAGGTTCCCTCGGAGAGTTCATCAATGAGCTTGATGCCTTGATAAGCTCCTTTCCTGAGGACGGCTCACCTCTCACAGTTCTGGGCGACTTTAACCTCCCCACGTCTACCTTTGACTCATTTTTCTCTGCCTCCTTCTTTCCACTCCTCTCCTCTTTTGACCTCACCCTCTCACCTTCCCCCCCCTACTCACAAGGCAGGAAATACGCTCGACCTCATCTTTACTAGATGCTGTTCTTCCACTAACCTCATTGCAACTCCCTCCAAGTCTCCGACCACTACCTTGTATCCTTTTCCCTCTCGCTCTCATCCAACACTTCCCACACTGCCCCTACTCGGATGGTATCGCGCCGTCCCAACCTTCGCTCTCTCTCCCCCCCGCTACTCTCTCCTCTTCCATCCTATCATCTCTTCCCTCTGCTCAAACCTTCTCCAACCTATCTCCTGATTCTGCCTCCTCAACCCTCCTCTCCTCCCTTTCTGCATCCTTTGACTCTCTATGTCCCCTATCCTCCAGGCCGGCTCGGTCCTCCCCTCCCGCTCCGTGGCTCGACGACTCATTGCGAGCTCACAGAACAGGGCTCCGGGCAGCCGAGCGGAAATGGAGGAAAACTCGCCTCCCTGCGGACCTGGCATCCTTTCACTCCCTCCTCTCTACATTTTCCTCTTCTCTCTCTGCTGCTAAAGCCACTTTCTACCACTCTAAATTCCAAGCATCTGCCTCTAACCCTAGGAAGCTCTTTGCCACCTTCTCCTCCCTCCTGAATCCTCCTCCCCCCCCCTCTCTGCAGATGACTTCGTCAACCATTTTGAAAAGAAGGTCGACGACATCCGATCCTCGTTTGCTAAGTCAAACCACACCGCTGGTTCTGCTCACACTGCCCTACCCTGTGCTCTGACCTCTTTCTCCCCTCTCTCTCCAGATGAAATCTCGCGTCTTGTGACGGCCGGCCGCCCAACAACCTGCCCGCTTGACCCTATCCCCTCCTCTCTTCTCCAGACCATTTCCGGAGACCTTCTCCCTTACCTCACCTCGCTCATCAACTCATCCCTGACCGCTGGCTACGTCCCTTCCGTCTTCAAGAGAGCGAGAGTTGCACCCCTTCTGAAAAAACCTACACTCGATCCCTCCGATGTCAACAACTACAGACCAGTATCCCTTCTTTCTTTTCTCTCCAAAACTCTTGAACGTGCCGTCCTTGGCCAGCTCTCCCGCTATCTCTCTCAGAATGACCTTCTTGATCCATATCAGTCAGGTTTCAAGACTAGTCATTCAACTGAGACTGCTCTTCTCTGTATCACGGAGGCGCTCCGCACTGCTAAAGCTAACTCTCTCTCCTCTGCTCTCATCCTTCTAGACCTATCGGCTGCCTTCGATACTGTGAACCATCAGATCCTCCTCTCCACCCTCTCCGAGTTGGGCATCTCCGGCGCGGCCCACGCTTGGATTGCGTCCTACCTGACAGGTCGCTCCTACCAGGTGGCGTGGCGAGAATCCGTCTCCACACCACGTGCTCTCACCACTGGTGTCCCCCAGGGCTCTGTTCTAGGCCCTCTCCTATTCTCGCTATACACCAAGTCACTTGGCTCTGTCATAACCTCACATGGTCTCTCCTATCATTGCTATGCAGACGACACACAATTAATCTTCTCCTTTCCCCCTTCTGATGACCAGGTGGCGAATCGCATCTCTGCATGTCTGGCAGACATATCAGTGTGGATGACGGATCACCACCTCAAGCTGAACCTCGGCAAGACGGAGCTGCTCTTCCTCCCGGGGAAGGACTGCCCGTTCCATGATCTCGCCATCACGGTTGACAACTCCATTGTGTCCTCCTCCCAGAGCGCTAAGAACCTTGGCGTGATCCTGGACAACACCCTGTCGTTCTCAACTAACATCAAGGCGGTGGCCCGTTCCTGTAGGTTCATGCTCTACAACATCCGCAGAGTACGACCCTGCCTCACACAGGAAGCGGCGCAGGTCCTAATCCAGGCACTTGTCATCTCCCGTCTGGATTACTGCAACTCGCTGTTGGCTGGGCTCCCTGCCTGTGTCATTAAACCCCTACAACTCATCCAGAACGCCGCAGCCCGTCTGGTGTTCAACCTTCCCAAGTTCTCTCACGTCACCCCGCTCCTCCGCTCTCTCCACTGGCTTCCAGTTGAAGCTCGCATCCGCTACAAGACCATGGTGCTTGCCTACGGAGCTGTGAGGGGAACGGCACCTCAGTACCTCCAGGCTCTGATCAGGCCCTACACCCAAACAAGGGCACTGCGTTCATTCACCTCTGGCCTGCTCCCCTCCCTACCACTGAGGAAGTACAGTTCCCGCTCAGCCCAGTCAAAACTGTTCGCTGCTCTGGCCCCCCAATGGTGGAACAAACTCCCTCACGACGCCAGGACAGCGGAGTCAATCACCACCTTCCGGAGACACCTGAAACCCCACCTCTTTAAGGAATACCTAGGATAGGATAAAGTAATCCCTCTCACCCCCCACCTTAAAAGATTTAGATGCACTACTGTTCCACTGGATGTCATAAGGTGAATGCACCAATTTGTAAGTCGCTCTGGATAAGAGCGTCTGCTAAATGACTTAAATGTAAATGTTAAATGTAGTGGGATCGATGCCCGCATTCCCCAAAAACCTGGTTCACACTTCATGCAGCCTTGTCTTACGACAACCTACTGTCATGTAGCAATGACAAGCAACTTTAATGTAACACTGATGTCAAAATGTCAGATGAAAAAGCAAGACATTACTTACTTTCAGAGGAGCAGCGTAGCACACACCATTGAGGCCCACAAACAAAGCTGTGGAAAGTTTCCTTGAAGCCAGAGCATAAAGAAAGAACAAATACAGATGCAGAAACCAGGGATCGAACCAGAGACGTTTAGATCTTCAGTATAACGCTCTCCCAACTGAGCTATTCCGGCAATTCACTCGACATAATTCTGTGGCACCCTTGACAATTCACATGCATGTGACTCATAATTTTGACACTCAAAATGTACATAATAGCCAGTATGGGGATCAAACCCATGCCCTTAGAGTTATTAGCACCACACTCTAACCAACTGAGCTAACCGGCCATTTGCTATTTTGCTCAATTGTTGAAATGCATCGAGCCTCTGCAAGTGCTGGCACGTCAACAAACAAGTCCACCAACAGCATAGCCTGACAAGACTGGACCCTCTTGGTTGCTTCTTGCGGAAATTCCAAACGGCTGGGGAATTAGCTCAAATGCTTTGCACGTGTGAGGTAGTGGGATCGATGCCCACATTCTCCAAAAGCACATTTTTTATGGATCCAAGAAAGCTGCAGTTCACACTTCATGCAGCCTTGTCTTACGACAACCTACTGTCATGTAAACAATGACAAGCAACTTCATAAATGACAAGGTTGCTAAAACACTGATGTCAAAATGTCAGATGAAAAAGCAAGACATTACTTACTTTCAGAGGAGCAGCGTAGCAATGCACACACCATTGAGGCCCACAAACAAAGCTGTGGAAAGTTTCCTTGAAGCCAGAGCATAAAGAAAGAACAAATACAGATGCCCACTTTGACTTTATATAGTGCACCAAGAGATAATTTCTTGCTTACGGCCATACCGGCCTTAGTGAGCACTTCCTGTTTGGAAAGTGAGACAGGTGTTGGTGATTAAGTCGTGAGTGAGTGTTTGTTTGCTTGAGAGTGTTTGCTTGAGAGCTTTTTGGTTATTTCCAACGTTTTTTGAAGTATCATTTTGATTTTTGCATTTGAACAAGTTTAAGTTTGCCTCGTTTTTCCCCCTTTGCAGTTTTGCTGCTTGGGGAGAGTTTTTGTTCTCATTTTTGTTTACTATGACGGACAACATGGCAATGACTAGTGGAATGGACAAGGACAAAGAATATTCTCAACGGAAGAAACATGGAGATGAAGGAGGACTGAAATATGGCAAAGAATTTACGGTGGCAGTGGAGTTGATGGGAGAAGATAAAGTTACAACAATGGAGTTACTACGTTCGATTAAAGAGGTGTGTGGGGAGGTGGGATGTAGAATGAAAGGAGAAAGAAAGTACGAAATTACAATGCGAAATGGAAAAGGAAAGGATTGGTTAATGGATGGTTTAATGATTACAGATACAAGGATCATGGCGAGAGATATGATTGCCAATGAGCTAGTTGTATCTTTCATGAATCTTCCGTTATACATCGAAGACAAAGTCATACTGGATAAGCTGAGTAGCTGGGGTGTAACTGCTGTCTCAGAAATAAGGAGGAGAGTTTGGCCAGGTACAGAGATCGTGGACGGGACGAGAATCTGTAAAGAAAAATTCACTGAAACAGTACAATCGTTGCCATTTTCGACATAATTTGAGACACTGGAGGGAGGAGAGTATTTCCGAGTAATACACGATAAGCAGGTCAGGGTTTGTCGACGGTGTATCCAGTCTGGGCACATAGTCAAGGACTGCCCTGAGTTTAAATGTTTCAAGTGTGGTTAACAGGGTCATTATGTGAGGGAATGTGTTGGAGGGAAGGGCAAGGTCTTTTTGTGGTGGATGCTAAAAGAGACTAGAGGAGTGCAACTGTGGAGAGGTTTTGGCTGAAGAGGGGAGTCAGGAACTGATAGAGGAATTTTAGATTCCTCTATGCTTTAATTGCCAAAACCAATTAGCACTCATTTCTAAATTCATTAATGAATTGTAAGTTCATTAATTATGCATGAAATAGATTGAGACCAGTCTTAAAAGCCAGGTAAGAGCGTTTAATTCCAGAGAGTACTGACCCAAAATACAAAGAACATTACATCATAAAGAAAGTGAACATAAAATGACGTCATCAGTTTCACACCCTCTCCCAGCCTTACAATGGCGTAGTATTCGGTCCTGGAGATAGTTTCACTCCCCTCATAAACTACATTCCAACCTGTCTAAAGGATATACTTCTCTCCAATAATGGAATCCAACCAAAACATTCTTATCTGTTTGAAAAACTATCTTATCCCTCCTTCTTAAACTTTCCCAGGAGACACAGACACAATTCATTTCTGCTTACATTTTCAGTAACAGTTCAACTAAAAACCCATACTTTTCAAATCATAACATAATAGTATTAGCATAAATGGTTCTAATCATTAATGTATACATAATTGATCATCTAAACTATAATTTCCTCTAACAGGAACTTTTTGAGGAAGCAATTGTATCACCACAAGAAGGAGAAGAAGATGGAAGAGAGGACGTGGTGGAGGGTGGAAGGGAGAAGATGAAACAGAAGACAAATTAAATAGGGAGCAGTATGGATTCAGAAATAAGAAGAGGGAGTTTTCAGGAGGGGGGGAGTGGGCTGGGTGGAGGAACTGGGGACTCACAGACTTTGGGGGGACCTCGAGCGATGTGGGTGCCTCGGAAGGAGGTGAAGTGGAGGGGAGTGGGATGCTGACAACGATACAGGAGACACAAATGGGCACAGGAAAGAAGATTTTGAGTTGGTTGGATGAGATGGATTTAGAGTCAATTTCGGATTCAGTTGACATGGAAAATATTGATAGAACAAGGGAGGCTACAGGAAGAGGAAAGCGGCGGTGGAGGTGAAAAAGTGATGATTGATATGTGGAGAGGAAAATCCAGACAAAAGAGAATTTTCTAGAAGGCAGGTGGTTTTAGGGGATTTGAAACAAACAAGGATAGATCTGGTTTTAGTAAAAGACGGTTGAAGGAATTTTATGAAGGATATTATGTATGTTTTGCAACTTTTAGTGCTCATGCAGGTTTAACATTTTCAGTGGGCTTAGATAAGGAAAGAGCAGGGGTGGAATATGGTGTATGAATGCAGGGTATTTAGAAGATGAGGAATATGGGAAACAACTTAAATATTTGATAGCATGTGAAATGGAGGACAAGCAGAAAGAGAATGATAAGTGTTTATGGTGGGACAAGGTTAAGGAAAAAATAAAAGTTTTTAGTATAAGATATGCAAGGAAAAAGAGGGGTAGGATGAAAAGAGAAGAACATTAGTTGAGAGCTAAATTGGAAGAAGAAATGGGGAAGTGTGACAGTGAACCTAATTATAATATAGAAATGTTTTTAGAGTTGAAAGAAAAATGTAGTAAATATGAAATAGATAAGTGTAAGGGGGCTTTTATAAGAAGTAAAGCAAAGTATTTTTGAGGGGAGAAATGCACTTTGTTTTTTCTTGGATTAGAGAAGAATAAACAGAGGAGAACATTCCCTGCTCAAAAAATAAAGGGAACACAAACAACACAATGAAACTCCAAGTCAATCACACTTCTGTGAAATCAAACTGTCAACTTAGGAAGCAACACTGATTGACAATACATTTCACATGCTGTTGTGCAAATGGAATTGACAACAGGTGGAAATTATAGGCAATTAGCAAGACACCCCCAATAAAGGAGTGGTTCTGCAGGTGGTGACCACAGACCACTTCTCAGTTCCTATGCTTCCTGGCTGATGTTTTGGTCACTTTTGAATGCTGGCGGTGCTTTCGCTCTAGTGGTAGCATGAGACGGAGTCTATAACCCACACAAGTGGCTCAGGTAATGCAGCTCATCCAGGATGGCACATCAATGCGAGATGTAGCAAGAAGGTTTGCTGTGTCTGTCAGCGTAGTGTCCAGAGCATGGAGGCGCTACCAGGAGACAGGCCAGTACATCAGGAGACGTGGAGGGCAACAACCCAGCAGCAGGACCGCTACCTCCGCCTTTGTGCAAGGAGGAGCAGGAGGAGCACTGCCAGAGCCCTGCAAAATGACCTCCAGCAGGCCACAAATGTGCATGTGTCTGCTCAAACGGTCAGAAACAGACTCCATGAGGGTGGTATGAGGGCCCGACGTCCACAGGTGGGGGTTGTGCTTACAGCCCAACACCGTGCAGGACGTTTGGCATTTGCCAGAGAACACCAAGATTGGCAAATTCGCCACTGGCGCCCTGTGCTCTTCACAGATGAAAGCAGGTTCACACTGAGCACATGTGACAGACGTGACAGAGTCTGGAGACGCCGTGGAGAATGTTCTGCTGCCTGCAACATCCTCCAGCATGACCGGTTTGGCGGTGGGTCAGACATGGTGTGGGGTGGCATTTCTTTGGGGGGCCGCACAGCCCTCCATGTGCTCGCCAGAGGTAGCCTGACTGCCATTAGGTACCGAGATGAGATCCTCAGACCCCTTGTGAGACCATATGCTGGTGCGGTTGGCCCTGGGTTCCTCCTAATGCAAGACAATGCTAGACCTCACGTGGCTGGAGTGTGTCAGCAGTTCCTGCAAGAGGAAGGCATTGATGCTATGGACTGGCCCGCCCGTTCCCCAGACCTGAATCCAATTGAGCACATCTGGGACATCATGTCTCGCTCCATCCACCAACGCCACGTTGCACCACAGACTGTCCAGGACTTGGCGGATGCTTTAGTCCAGGTCTGGGAGGAGATCCCTCAGGAGACCATCCGCCATCTCATCAGGAGCATGCCCAGGCGTTGTAGGGAGGTCATGGTTTTCCACTTTAATTTTGAGTGCGACTCCATGGGTTGATAAATTTGATTTCGTTTGATAATGTTTGTGTGATTTGTTGTCAGCACATTCAACTGTGTAAAGAAAAAAGTATTTAATAAGAATATTTCATTCATTCAGATCTAGGATGTGTTATTTTAGTGTTCCCTTTATTTTTTTGAGCAGTGTATATTAGAAAGATATAAAATGTAAAGGGTGAAGTTGTCAATGTTTATGTAGAGATATTAGAAACAGTGCAGAATTTTTATAAGGATTTATTTAAGAAAGGGGAGGTGGATGAGGGGTGTGTAAAGGAGATATTGGATAGTGTGGATGTGCAAATTTATGTAGAGGATAAACAAATGTGTGATGGGAAGATAACAGTGAATGAAGTTAAAGATGCGATTAATGGTTTACAAGTAAATAAGAGTCCTGGAGTAGATGGGATAATTGCAGAGTTTTATAAAATATATGAATGTTTTTTAGCACCTATTTTATTGGAAGTTTATCAATATATGGAGGATAATAATAGTATTTCAGAATCTATGGTGACAGGGCTGATTTTATATAAAAATAAGGGGAGCAAATTGAAACTGGAGAATTATAGGCCAATTAGTTTATTAAATTCAGATTATAAGGTATTACCTAAGATACTGGCAAATAGAATGAAGCAAGTTTTAAATGATATTATAGCACCTACACATAATTATAGTGTGCCCTGGTAGAGATATTGCTGATACAATTAGAGATGTGATTTAAAAAAATTAGTTTTAAGCATAGATTTAAATAAAGCTTTCGATAGGGTGGAACATGATTTTATGTTTAGGGTAATGGATAAATATGGTTTTGGTAATAGAATAGTAGGATGGATAAAATTATTATATAAGAAGGCAAAAAGTAGGGTGAAGTGTAATGGGGTTTTAACTGATTATTTTATTCTTGAGAGATCTGTGAGACAGGGGTGCCCTTTATCAGCTTTATCGGTAGAACCTTTAGCAGCATTTCTTTAAAAATATAATCTTATAAATTGTGTACAGACTCCACAAGGACGTTTTAGTTTGATTCATCAATACGCAAATGATACCACTATAACAGTTAGAGATGAGGGAAGTGTAAAAAGGGTGATGGAGTGTTTTAAAGTATATGGACAGGCATCGGGTGCAAAGGTTAACATGGATAAGTCAGTAGTAATGAGTAAGATTAATGAGGGGAATTTTGTATTAAAACTTGTTATGGAAGCGCTTCCTCATAGGGAATCGAAATTTCTGAAATTTCAAGTGCACCACGCATAGTTTATGATAAAAATCAAAATGTCATAAAAATTGACATCCAATATACCAAATTAAAGCTACACTCGTTGTGAATCTATTCACCGAGTCAGATTTGTAAAATGCTTTTCGGGGAAAGCATGAGACGCTATTATCTGTACCATGCAGCCTCACATAAATGCAGCATTACAAAAACGACAGATTTTTCGTTAGCGCTCGCAAACGAAAAGGCTGAAATAAAATATAAAACATTCCTTACCTTTGACGAGCTTCATTCTTGGCACTCCTAGATGTCCCATAAACATCATTTAGGGTCTTTTTTCGATTATTTCGGTCCATATATAGCCTAGATATCGAGCTAGGAATACCTTGGGAATGGAGTAAAAAAATTAGCATTTTATAACGTAACGTCATTTTTTAAAATGCCAAAAGTCGACGATAAACTTTCACAAAACACTTCGAAATACTTTTGTAATGCTACTTTAGGTATTAGTACACGTTAATAAGCGATAAAATACCTCAGGAGACCGTGTGGAATCGTTAGCTGGTCCGTGGAGAAAAACATGTTTGAAAATGGTCGCTCGAAAATCTGGGCGGTGGCAGTAGGAAAGTAGTTCTCTTGTTTGGGTTAGACCAAGAATCAATTGCGAAACTAATGACGTAACTCTAGACAGCATGGGGAAGCTGTAGCCAATGAGAACGCGGCTCTATTTAATTCTGTTCTCTGTAAACAATTGCCTGCAGGCGCGGAAGAATATATTTTTACACTTTCAGTGAACAGATTTTCATGACCTATTCGACCGAAACGCACGTTCTGTAAATGGCACAGGCGTTATTTAAACACTTTTGGAAAGGTCTGACTGTTTCCTTTCCACACAAACTAACCAAATGAACGTACCATATTCCTGGCATGAATAGCAGGGCGCTGAAATGTTGCGCGATTTTTTTTTTAAAGACTGCGAAAATTCGCATGCTCCATAACAAGTTTTAAGTCATGCTAGATATGCAATAAGATTAAGGAATTTAGGTCATTATGAAGGGAAAATTGTGAGTGTGGATTTTTGTGGTATTTTAGAGAAAGATACATAATATATAGAAACGGTGGAGGAAACTGTGGGTGAGTACTGTAATTGAAATTCTATCAAATGGAAAACTTGTAATTCATTATTAATTGGTTTTAGTGGATAATTGTGTTACTTTTTCTTTTTCTGATTTTGTTAAAGGGTGAATTGTTCATCTTTTGTCTGAATGTTGTAAATAGTGTGTTTTTTATATTATATATATATATTTTTTTAACCTGTTAAGACTCTAGGGGCAGTATTTCATTTTTGGATAAAAAGACGTGCCCGTTTTAAGCGCAATATTTTGTCACGAAAAGATGCTCGAATATGCTTGGAATTGATAGTTTTGGAAAGAAAACACTCTGACGTTTCCAGAACTGCAAAGATTTTCACTGTGAGTGCCCTAGAACAAAACCTTCAGGCAAAACCAAGATGTTTCAGCAACCAGGAAATGAACAGGATTTCCGAAGCTACGTGTTCCATGATCTCCTTATATGGCTGTGAATGCGCCAGGAATGAGCCTGCACTTTCTGTCGTTTCCCCAAGGTGTCTGCAGCATTGTGACGTATTTGCAGGCATATCATTGGAAGATTGACCATAAGAGACTACATTTACCAGGTGTCCCGCACGGTGTCCTGCGTGGAAATTGGTGGGTAAAACTCAGCTACTAGTATTTTTCCATGCGATTCTGAGGACAAAGCAAGCTTCCAGGAACGGCATTTCAATGAAGAGATATATGACAAAACACCTTGAGGATTGATTCAAACAACGTTTGCCATGTTTCAGTCGATATTATGGAGTTAATTCGGAAAGAAGTTCGACGTGTAGGTGACTGAATTTTCGGTTAGTTTCGGTAGCCAAATGCATAGTAACAAAACGGAACGATGTGTCCTACACAAAGAATCTTTCAGGAAAAACTGGACATCTGCTATGTAACTGAGAGTCTCCTCATTGAAACATCTGAAGTTCTTCAAAGGTAAATTATTTTATTTGATTCCTTTGCTGGTTTTTGTGAATATGTTGCATGCTAAATGCTAACGCTAAATGCTAAGCTAGCTATCAAAACTCTTACAAATGATTGATTTTCTCTGGTTCAAAAGCATATTTTGAAAATCTGAGATGACAGGATTGTTAAGAAAAGGATAAGCTTGAGAGCAGGCATATTTATTTCATTTGCGATTTTTAGAAATCACTAACGTTGCGTTATGGTAATGAGCTTGAGGCTGTAGTCAGGAACCCGCATGCGGGGGGGGTGTAGTATGAAGTTAATGTGCCCGATCTCGGAAGCTAAGCAGGGTCGGGCCTGGTTAGTACTTGGATGGGAGACCGCCTGGGAATACCAGGTGCTGTAAGCGTTTTGCTCCAGTAGAGGGTTCTCTTGTGTCATGCGTGGAGCAACTGCCTTATTTATCACCCTAATAATGTATTTTTATTGGACTAAAAGGCAGTTTGTTAGTGCTTCCCTGCCATGCCCTGATCAAATCCAATAATAGGCAGTGCATTTCCCTCAATCTAGGCAGTGCATTCAGCATTTGTTTTTAGGCTAGAGACTGTCAATGTCTGTAGTCATTAGGCCCTGTAAAATCCCTTCAATGTTTTGCCTGATCTCCCCCCCAAAAAACAAACAATTCCCCCTATTCTCCATTTACATTTCCCTGTTGACTGTTTGTCCCTGCATCTGTAGGTTTTTGCTCTCAAAAGTACACCTTTTTATAACATGATTGGATGTTCTGTCCACGACAACGTTTAAAACCCTAGCAGGAAACTACTTTTGAGGTCTGGGAAAAACGGAAGACATATCGATTTTTCAATAAAGCGTTTCACATTCTCCACTGGTTGAAATACTATCCTGTGTCCTCAGATGAAATGGAGTTAGATATGCATAGGTTTTTTTCCTCTATATATGAATTGAGAAATCAATCATGTTTAGTCTATTGTATAGTTACAATGTGTAATCATTGATATCCCAGGAGCAGTAAACACTTTTGAAGTGTATAATTGTAATACATACATGCAGACACCGCATCGTTTGATATGACTGAAAGTGTGTCATACCTGAACCGCACCTTTATTTGCCAGGGAAGAGTACATGGTCGGTGAATATATTCAATGTACAGGCTACAATATGGGAATCTCATACGTGGTAATAACTAAAATACATGTGTATATAGGTCTTGCATCCTTGGCACAAAAGGTATATTCTACTCTAGGCTTCATTAATGCCATTCAGACTTCAGGTTCATTGAACTGAATATTTTCAGAACTGTTTTAGGTCCATACCCAGAGCGGCAACAGTTATTTTTAATCCGACTCAAGCAAGTAAATAGCTAGCCATGTTCCTTCAGCTGCATTGCAAGGCAAGCTTACAATTGTGCAGTCAATGCTTTAGCCAGCTCGATTCTTTACATCCACCGTTTCACAAGACAACTGCCTGGTTTGTTAGTTCTCAGGAGTCCCTGAAAGACCATTTACAAATTCATTCTCCTAACACTAGCTAGTCTAACTTGCTAAATAGAGATTTGTAATTTAACTTTGACCAAAAAAAAAAGCCATTTCTCTACATTATCACATTCCTCTCAAATTGTACATTTGCTTGACTCGTTAAGGCAACTTCCATCTGTTTTGTCAGCAATCTTCGTTGAGCGCCACAAGGCAAGGGTGGCTCGTGTCAAAAGTAGTCTTTGGTCATCAAAGCCTTGGGACCCAAATGCATAATGATTGCGCAAACTCCCCCTTGTGGTCTGGAGCAATGAAGCCGTCCTGCAGTGCAAGCTCTCAACTTAAGGAGTGTCTTCAGACCCCGCTGTTCCGTACAGTGTGTTGAAATCTTATCCTGATGCGGAATAGATTGCAACGTAATCATAGAGACCTTCGTAGTTCGGACTTGGAGATTGTGAAGAGATGTCTTGTGGGGAATGCATGGGTGTCTGAGCTGTGTGCTAGTAGTTTTAAAAAACAGACAGCTCGGTACATTCAGCTTGTCAACACTTCTTACACAAACAAGTAGCGATGAAGTCAAGCTCTTCCCATTTGAGCCATGAGAGATTGACATGCATATCATTAAAGAAGAAATGTCCATATTTGGATGGAAACCAAGCTAGTGAGCGGTATCAAGGAAAGTTGTAATTTCAGTTGAAAATTACCAACACTGCATCCAACCACAGCCCTGCTGGTTTCACTTTGGCAAACCACTATAACATTGAGTCAGTTCATCCTACTGGACATTGGAAAGCTTTTGTTTTGACACCCATCATTTGTCCTAGATGGGAAATTCTCCATCCCTCCGGTGGATGGTTCAGAGTTCCATGCTGATTGATACATGTCAGATGACAAGCCTACTACATGCCCCTTGGTGTTAAATGCAAATCAGATACAATTAAGGTAGCTCCAACGGTTAGGATTGTTTTATATAGAACACTTTATTTGACATGTTAGAACAAGACATTACACCCAAAGAATGTATCCAGAAGAAACATATAAATGACGCTCCTCAAAGAGGTCTTTGACATGTCGTTGACCTGTTAAAAGAGAGAGAAACTATTAGTTCAGTTATGGTCTGCCAGGGTCTGAAAAGCATAAAACAAGACCTACCTCTTTTCGAGTTGTCCTGATTCACACATTGTCCACTACAGGGGCCGCCAGAGGGACTACTGGCATCACAGATGACCACATCACAATGGACAAAGACCTAGGAATCAAAGATTTGATGGTGTCATAAAAATGTATGATTGCCACTCACACAAAATTAACCAATAAAGATTGTTGGGGTAACTTTGTTACCTGGCCACTCGGCTCAACCGCATCCTCGGCGAAGGAAAACATATAGGCCTCAAAGCGTTTGACGTGAGGGGGGGAAGTGGACCCTGGCATCAGCTACTACCGGGTGGAAGACGACACGGTATGGATCCTCGGGGTTCTCACAGCTGCCAGTGTAGAGAGAGGGACTAAGTTAGGAACAAGAAAACGCTGCAAACCCCAACCGCCTTGTGTACGAAGTCTTGTGGTGGTGTCATGACTGTCCTGTGAGGATCAGATCAATTTACAGCAGAAGTGGGTTCTTTCTCCCCTCCAGTATAACTAAAGGAATGTTTTTGCTAACAGGCTTTTCCCAACAAAAATAACCTTTGTCTTGAAAAAACATATTTCATATACAATGTAAAGGCTCGAGACTTCCTACCTGTAGAGTGAGGACTTTTCTAGTAAAAATGAAAACCAATGACATTTTTCTACAGCTAATCTCTGACCAGTCTTATGTTAGAAATATTGTTCCAGTATTCACTTTGAACGCGTTAGAGAAACTCGCCTAGAAAATGTGCATAGTAAGTAGCCATGCCACGAGGGACAGAGAGTTGGTCAGACTGACATAAGCGTCCCCGGCGGCCAGAGTGCATAAAAGGAATGGTAACAGAAATTAACATTAACCAGAAAACCGTGAGGCGCAAGCTACACGCTTGGAACTTTCCTAAACTCACAAGTACCTAGAAAAATGACCTTAAGTGAGATCATTCTGCTACTATATCCAAACCATCCTACTCATCACCCACTGAGGAATCAGCGACAGGGTTGATTAGCCCATCTTCCAGAACGAGTGAAAGGAAAACCCATCCTGTAGTTCTGTTCAAGACTGGAGCCACAGACAACCAACGACATTGTGATCTCATGTAGCCAATCAGAGAGAAGACCAACCACCTACCTTTCCACGTCGGGCATCCCGCATAAATACATTCATGCTTTTACTCCAAGCTGGTGCCGGTTCGTGTGTTCAAAAATGTAGCAATGATAAGTGTCCCTTACGGAACGGTGGGGGGTGTGAAGAGAAACCTTGTAACAAGCTGTCATATTGTGTCACCTGTGTGTTTAGCCTGTGTTATTTAGTTAGCTAGTAATTCAATTAAACCAACTTGTATAGTACTGAATCATAAGGCTGGGGTTTTTGCAGCTGCAAGGAGGATACGATGTAAGGGTTAATAAGTTAACTATCAATTTGATAGATTTCTACCGTCTAGAGTTTAAGTCGGGGAGACGGTAACTCTTTAAAACCGCTTCCTCGGCACCCCAAATCCTAACATGATTCATTTAGAGTCGGCTAACAATTAAACAGTCCTCAGATAATTCAAGGTCACGTCACGACAGTGGTTTGTTGGTTTTAATTTCTGATCTTTTGGCCCATCAGACGTGGATGAATCTGATTTAGTACGTTTTTTATTTTATTTTAAAGAACAGAAATTGGGCTTTCCATCAACAATATTTATTTTGTTCTACTGCAATGGCTTGTTAAATGACGGATGTCAAACATGTATATTCAAGTCCATTGACATGAGGTGAGATGTCCCTCTAAACGGTACTTAAAATTCTAAATGACCCAGAATGGTCAGACTACAGGCGACCTGAATATTGATCAATTGACCGTGTTTTAACCAAAGTTGCCGAATAGACAGTCGGTATCATCAACAAGGCAATCATATTTTTCAACACGAGTACTTCATTTTAAACAAGAATTTCATGCAATGCGCCAGAGCAAATCTTCCGCTGTTGGAATAGTTGGTCACACATAATCAATTCTACACCCACGACATCGGATTCACATGTGGAGGA
The DNA here is from genome assembly GCF_034236695.1 of Oncorhynchus nerka. Lineage (NCBI taxonomy): Eukaryota > Metazoa > Chordata > Actinopteri > Salmoniformes > Salmonidae > Oncorhynchus > Oncorhynchus nerka. The sequence continues at coordinate 11,883 of NW_027039322.1, read as the reverse complement.
CTTCGGTGAACGGCGCAGCTCTACAATACAAGTAACCTACGCAGACAGTTTAGGCCTACTTTTTTTATTTGCATCTTTGGGAGGTTTATCCTTTACTGTTTAACTGCCAGATATTAGCAAAAAGGAATTTGTGAAATCTGAAGACGTTACATTAAGAGACAAATGCCCACACCAGTACAAATCCACTTGAGCTGAATGACGATGGTCAGGATTTTGCACAACGAGATAGTTGCAGTTGCAGCTGAAGTGACAAATCTGAACTGTCCATTTAGTGCACAGCCATGTGAATATTGTGCCTTTTCCTATGATATACAAAACATTTAAGCCTGTTTAAAAAAAACTGCTATGACATTGCTGATTTAATAAACAGCTGCAAAATTACTCTGTGTCCACATGGCCAAATTTAGGTTTTTGATTCCATTTCATAAAAATGGTAAAATTGCGTGATTTGATAGCATTTTGCAAACCCGATCCCCCAAATGAATGGTTTTGACCAATAAAGTTGCTTCACTACACTGCTTGGTGTAACATGCATCCACATACTGAAAAGGCACCCGCAAAATAAAGTGTCATTTGCAGCGTGCATAATCATGGTCAAAGTCATTGTAGCCCATTACAATGTAGGAAAAAGTCATCTTTCAATAGTTAACCAATTTAAATTCTTGAGATAAAAATTAGGCCAGCGTGTCCATCTGTGGCAAAGTGCTCACCCAAATCAAAAATGTAGTAACATTTTTTCAAATATGAACATTACCTAGCTAAATAAGGTTAGCAAGATGCAGCTACACTTGACCGTGGTATTTGTTCATGTTTAGCAACTCCCAATTAGCGCATTCCTCTAGGACAGGAAATTCAATTGAAAGCGGCATCAACTTCTGGGGATCCTGTCAACTGATCCTATTCAGTTTCAAACATCCATGCTGCACAGGCATCTGAACCATCCTTTAGGTTTAGTGCAATAACTGAATTCAACCCAAAACCAACAACTATTCAGTCAGTGTTAAGAGCAGTTGTATGAAACCAATCGGAAAGGCAAGCCAAGCTTGCCAGCCGCTCTTGATTTCCATTTGACTGACCATCAGCTTGGCACAACACTGAACTCTAGCCAACCAAAAGGATAACATTGAGTAAAAAGGTGTAGGTAACGCCAACATTAACCTTTTCACACGCGAGTTCCAGATATCTTCAACAGTCGTCCCAGTGGGAGTTGATTTTATGCACGTGATGTCAGAATGCACTCACCGTGTCAACATGTGGACATTTAACCCGCGCTGACCTCGGACCAATGCACACTACCTGCTAATTTTCTATAGGCTGTTTCAACTTCTAATTTTGCCTCATTCATTCACAAAAGTAGCCCATTTCACTGTTGCAGACCATTTCTATTTGAGAATTTAATGAGCCGGACAAACTTTCCTTCAAAAGAAAGCCCAAGCACTTCCCCAGATCAAGTATACAGTCCTTGCACATTTATTGCCTTCCTTACAAATAACTGTGGACATGTGCATTCCTATCAAAGTGCCTTATTTTCTGTGTAACGTGTTGTCGTTTCTACTGAGTACCGTAAATATAATGTACTTAGCGTTTTATTAACGCGTTCTGATTCTTCCCTAGATTGTAATGGACACGTGTGTAAAACACTTTTGAAGGTGGTACTGAATATGAGCTAACATCATACAATCACGTAAGCGTCTGTCAGACTAATATTGATCTCAACTGGAGTACCCCCATTGTCTTAACACTGAAGTCGTTAGTTGATTTCAACACTGCATAAGAGTGTAAACTATGGTACCTCCGTGTTGCCAGATAAGACCGCCCTTGCCAGGGGTATATAGCTTAGAGAAACTGTCTTCCCCCGCCATGTATAGTTGATAAATTCCCAGATCTTTGTAATATTTCCTGCATCATCCTCTTCACAATACCTTCCCAAAGGACTTAACTATATCTTGCAACTCTGTTTAGCTTTCGTGCTACGGTTGTATTTGGGGAGGTGACGACAATTGGCATTTTGTATAGGTACCTGTAAACTACTTGTCATGTGTATGTCATAACAAGTACAAAGATTAGTCACATGCTGAAGTGGCCAAACTAAGTTAAGATCTCAGGCAACGGGCGCAGTGAACAGCATTCTAGGAGTTCTTGCTTGACAAACATGGCTGCCATAGTTTCTAAACTAGATTTACATGGCTCCCTTGTACCGCATCATACTGTAAAACAAGTCAACCTGTTATTTAGACTAGATGATAACGTTAACATTTATATATTTTACAAGCAAAGGTGGAATAAAATTGTGAAGACCTTTATTTATCATCAGTACAAAACATTGTTTAGATGCTTTTCAGACAACGCGGTTTAGAGTCGTTTGATGCAGCATACGTTCCGTTCCAATGATACGCTGCAGGGACCACTCAGTGATAACAAGCATGTGATCGTACGCGCCAGAATCTCCCATAAGTGTTAAATTGGGTGGAGATCTGGTGACAGACCGCACATGGCTCGCATCGTTTTTAAGCATTGTGACCACTCGACCTATGGATGGGGGCATAGCCACAGTAGCCAAAGTAAATGGCCTGCCAAGCATGATAGGTTGCTAATTACTCAGGAACCACACCTGTGGAATAACACTTGTTTAGGCCCAAAAACAACATGTTACCCATTAATGATGAGATTCCACCGGGGTCGGGAGTCGCGGTCCTCGTTGAGGGTGGCCCAGCAGTGGTCAAGCACCAGCGCTACCTTGGGATCAGATGACGTGGTCAGCTCCACCTCAAAGTGCAGAGGCTGTCTCAGGTACCTCACCACTGGATAGTCCTCCTCCTGGTGGAACGTGTTATACGAGGCGTCTGGAACACAGAACAACCGGGGGTCGTGTTCAGTGGGCACCATCTCGTTTATCATATCCTGTTGTGCCTTAATGAACACAAGCCATTTATAGCCAACACTACCCACCCCCCACCAGAGGATCTGACACATTCCCAAATCAGCTCCTCACAGTTACTCCATAGCCACACCTGTAGATCTCAGAAAGCAAGAGTAATATATCATAAGGTTTAGATTTTTGGGAATGGTTTTGTAAAGGAGACCTTCCAAGATACTTTGAGGCTAGGGGTCAAGTTGAAATTCTGAATTTGTACACGCTTACCCTGAGCGAGTCTCATTCTGACCATTAGTCGACCCGTCCCAGTCTCTGCAAAAGGCTCATTGTCACGCGGCCTGGTCAGGAAGGCCAATGTGCGAGTGATGTTGGCCACATAGTAGCAGGAAACCTTTAACCTAAAAAGAGGGATGTAAGCAACTTCAATAGGGGAAACTTCAATTAGTGGATTGGACACTGGTAGTAGAGGCACATTTTCCCTGTATACAAAGTATTGAGCAATTGGTGAAGAGAAAAAAACCTATGAAAGCTAATAGCTACAACTGTGATGAGTAATGCACTTACTGATATTCCTCCTCTGAAGACGTCGTGGCATTCAGCTTCACCTCAAGTTCATCTGGCAAGGAGATTTCGTTCTCATACAGCATGACATTGTTGATAAACTATGTAGTAGAGGGGAATTGCTTATTACAGCCTGCAGAAGCAAACAGTCCGTAAATACACAGTACCCATCACCTCAGGGTAATAGTCATTTTACCTTCCTGGTGGTGCCACAGGAGTTCACAGTGAAGTGGAAGTAGGCGAACCGATCGTCGCTGTAGGTGGGACCACAGGCGGGGTCGCTCAGGGTCAGCTGACCGGGGTTCAGACCGGGAACAGACTCCACCTTCACCGCCAGCGCAGTCATCGTTCCGTTAGAGAAACACTCTTGGAGGTGGGGAGCAAAAGACAGGTAGCCATCAGACCTGGGTTCTGTATTTGTTACACTTATTGAGCTTGAACCAATGGAATAGCACCAAAAGTGCAAACCATGCCCATCTGGTACTACTATTAGACTCACAGTATTTGCAAGGAACCCAGGTTTGTTAACCATGTTAAACACCTATTTATCGGAAGTAATTGTTTGAGAACCAACCAGTCAGCGTTTTGAGGAAGCTGCAAGCCAGGGAAAAGTATTTGATGGTCATGTTGTTGTAAGGATTCAACAGAGCCACATCCAGTCTGCTCCTGACAGAGGACGAGTGAACTGACTGGGAACCAATGGGAGAGTTCATTAGTCCAATATTGTATGCATGTATACAGGGTATGGAAAGCGAGGCTAGCTAAAGCAATTTAGGTTAACATGTTTTGGGAGAGCGTCGTACCTCAAACACTGCGTCCGGCGAAGAGAAGGGCAACGTGATGGTGAAGTCTGTGTCGCCTTCTGTTAAATACTGTTGAGCAAACTCATGGTTAAGCAGCCGCTTGCCAACCAAGACCACAAAAAAGGGCTCTTGGTTCCTGTAGTCCACAGTGATGTGGAAGTTCTCCGGATCACAGTTGCCAGTGACTGAGGGTGGCACTACAAGGACAAACAGGGTTGTGTTCATTAATTAAGCACAGAAAACAGGAAGGTACTACTTGAACTGGTCCAAGAAGAAACCCTTGTTTAGATTGCAAAATGTTTTGTTACGGTGGGACTGAATAAACACGATCCTGGCAAATCAGGAACAGGGAAACTGGGTCCAAATACTCTAAAGCTTAACATTTTCTTTGTAGAAAGACCGCATAGGAAAACCCTACAGTATGGCTAGTTGGGCTTTCACTGCCCATTTCCTTTCAGGGCAATCATTAACAAGAGGAAACCATTCAACAGTAGTTTGGCGTAGTCCAGAGGCATACCAATGTCCAGCAGTACAGCGTCCACAACGGCAGAGTGAGAGAAAGGAGCGTACTCTGGAAAGATGACCAGGCCGTAGATCAGCTGAAGAGTGAAGGTTGTGACACCTTGTTCCGCCCTTCTCTGTAGTGAGGTTAAAAGCATTGGTCAATTGGTCAGCATTATTGTTGTAACATAACTATTCAACATCAAGTGACAACTAAGTACATATGGGGACTATTAAAACAAACTATATACTTAAAGTAATGTTGCCCTCATTCCTCTAAATCAAATGCACGCAACTGCCAAAATAATGGATACAAAGTACATTTGTGCCATTATTTGAATTAGGGCATGTACAAATCACTGTGCCTTTGCATTTAACAGAAACACACCTCCTTAAAGACCACCGGGTCTGAGAAGGGCACCTCATCCTGAAGGTCTTCAAGGTGTTGTCCGGGGATCTCTGCTCATGAACATTGAAGCCCCTGGCGTTGCACTCTGCAACAGTTAGCACCATGGTGGGAAAGGTGATGTTCAGCAGCTCCACATCAAGGTTGAAGGTCCCCAACTCAAGCACAAACACTGCCTGCTCAGGAACGGTGTCTAAGGGCGTGTCTGTTCATTGGCAAACAAAGGAAAACATTTTGAAATGCGGTACAATGGAAGTTGAAAATTGATATTTGTTATTGGGTAAGTCCAGGTATTGCCTCCCCGTTTCATTACATTTTCTTCTGTTTTGTGCCTAATGAACAACCCAGGCATCCCAAATTACCATAGGCACTATTTAACTAAACCAGACTCACAGTTGCGAACTTGTGGAGGCCTGGCCATCGGAGGCGTTGTGATAGGGAAGAGGACTTTATAGCTGGTGTCCTCATGTGCGACCTCCTCGATCCACAGCAACTCAAGCATGGGCTCAATGGTGTAAGTGACAAAGTACTGGTCATCCTGAATATGGCTCTGTAAGGGAGGCAAGTGATGAAGTCAGGCTGTAATACACAATTTGAGTGCAAAAACAGGTAAATGTTCCTTATAAGCCAGAAAGTTAAAGACAATTATTCCACCGCTTGTCTTTTTGCCGCTCGTAATGTAAGACAAAATATCCAAAAGGAAAGTATTGGTTACCAGACTTTAGAGAGCTGGTAGGTGTATGGTTGTCAACTTGCATTTCCGGCGGTGTGCATTTTCAAAGCAACTGACACGCAAAGTAAACACTTGCACAATATGTAAACAGCAGCCGAGTGTTGCTTGTATTCAGTCGACAGTGGCAAAGCTACCGGCTACCTAAAAAGTCAGGTAAACAATCCTTTAGTGTGGATATTTGGTCTCAAATTTCAAGCGGCTAAAGGACAAACTGCAAAGACAAGCGGTAGAGTATGTTTAAATGTAATTTCATGCAACATTCACACAATTTTGCAATCCATTGTATATTAGCCTGATTAAGCAGACAATTGCTCAATAAGAAACATTTTACACAAGACAACGTTTCTAAGAGTTTACCCATGAGAGATGGCAAAGGGTTACTGCAAAGCACTGACAACTGCTGTAGTAAAAGGGCTCTACAAATAAGACTTAGAAATTAAACAGGAACATTTTACTCATCCAATGCTGACCTTGAAGTAGCCGCCAACCGCCCCCACTGGAATTTTAACAATAATATGAGCCTCTGTGACTAAAACCGAGTAGTTTCTGGCAGCCATTTCCTCAGTGTCCATCCTCTTAGCGTCAATTCCCATGTACACCTCCAACATGGTGAAGGCATCAGAGGACAAAAGTGGTCTATGTGCTTGGGCATGTACCAGGTGATCACTTCTGGAGTAAAGGTCACTGCCTCTGCAGTGAAACAAGAAGCCAAGTGCACATCAAAACAGAACATTTTGCAACTGAAAACAACTGCCATTATTTGGAAAAAGTTCCAAAACATTTTTCCAACTGAACACTACATGAAAGTCTTGTCTGGAGCCAATTAAGAACTGGGCTTATAGGATCTTAAATTATTTCGCACTCAACCTGGTGTTGGACAAACAGCCGTGGCATCTACTCGAGTAACCAGCCACTTCTGCTCAAAGAAGGTTGAGGTTGAGAGCACCCGCATCGGAACCCCAGCTACCTGTTCAGGGGGCAACCACACCAGGGCCATGTTCAGTAAGGCACACCGTTCAATATGTTGCAGAGTTCAGGTAGGGCCAGTTTCCAAATGTTTGCTCTACTGAACATGACCCAGTTCATGGAGGTCAGCTTACATTCTGGAGGTATGTCTCCTCTGCATTATGAGGGCTTCTTAACACCAGCCGTGTGAGAGTGTTGGCTATTGCATAGCCCTTTCTTTGGACCTCATCCACATTCATGACATTCTTGCTAGGACTAAAGACGACTGCTGTCATTTTGTATCCTGAAGCAACAGCCTGTCTCAGGAAATGGAAACATGAATTAAACAAAATTTTCAACAAACGCACATTGTTTAGCGCCATCCTGTCATTTTGTAGTGAAATTACAGAAACTGAAATACGGCTACCTCAGCTCCTCTCCGGAAGTTGCCGCTCCTTGCTTCCCGGGCCCCCAGTGGGCTGTTCGGGATGGTTTGGATGTCTGGAAGAGTCCTTCTGACAGACACCTAGAGAAGAAAGGCCATTATTCCCTATGCATTTTCTCCCTCCCATACAATAGGAAATCAAGGGCCAGTTCTCAATCTGTCCACTCGCCTCCTTAAATGCATTGAGAATAGGCCAAAATTCCTCACCTCTAAAGTTCTCCTATGTGCATTTTGAAGAGGCGAGTGGAATTGAGATAGAGAGTCAAGACCTCTACGTTGTGTCGCAGAAGAAATGAAACACTGGACAGTTGTAGCTCTAGACAGATCATTTATACAGGCAGTACGACAAGCACGACTGTAAACATGTCCATTGGGGCATGCTCTGCTCACTTGCCTCCATGTAGTTGCGGGCGCACAGAATCTCTCGGGAGGTCCAGGGGGTGTAGCTACAGGTTTTGCCCACTCTATACACAGGGTCTTCAGTCATGTGGTTTCCTGGCAGCCTGAACTGCATGACCAAGCTGAACATCTTATCATCCTAAAATGAAGGGGGAAGGGAAAAATGGCTTCATTATATAGCAAAAAACTAAATTCAGGTGACATTCATGCAAGTTATAGACTGTGGCAAAATTGGCTATATGAATGCAGCTGCCACTGTATTGAAGCCACACTACAGGAGTAGAGCTCAATAGTTCACATCACTGCAGTCTGTATCAGAAAGTTGGCTGGCCCTCTGAAAGTCCTCCATAAACTTCTGCTGTACCTTACGTCATCGTTAACTTAGAGGTAAGAGATACCAGACCCAGGGGTGGCTGACAATGGAGATCCTTTTGATATCCACAGAGTTAAGTAAAACTGCTTCAATGTTCTGGAACCGGACTTCTAATAACCTCCATGCGCTAAATTGTATGTATTAGCAACTCAGGCTTATTGAGGACCTTTTTTACTGAAGAATGGGTTTTAAATTATTTCATTTTTCCATCTAGTGATGCAAATATTGACTTGTATCTTTGTGTATACAGGGCTCATCTGTAAAAGAGCCTGGTCTCAGCATGACTCCATGTCAAAGGTAAATAAAATGACCTTGCTACAGTATGAGTTGCAAATGCAGTGACACTGAAAGGCAAACTGTCAATTTGAAGTACAAGCAAACGCTACAGTTCTTAGGGTTACCATGTTTTGGGAAAAGCAGTTTTGAAGAGAAGCAAAAAACATGGCATTCCCCATGGGGTCAAATTTAAAGCTGAATCCACACTGAGTAGCAAGGCCAGGCGTCAGGTTTATGATTTGTGTGTCATCTGGAAGGGATGGAGATGGTGTGAACACAATAGTTGACAAGCAATATCAAGCCATGAACTATGAAAGGAGAGAAAGCGAATCATATAAGGCAAACTCACTGAAGACAGCATCAACCTCTTCAAAAAGAGGAGCACTCAAACGAATAACGTTACCAAGGCATTCAGCGTTGAGGTCATCTGGAATAGGAACGGTTAGTTGAAAAAATCTTTTACAAAAATAGTCAAACGCTTAGTCCTTAAATTTGCAAGGTGCAAAATGCATACTTATAGAAGGTGTCTGTTGTGCTTGTATGCCCTCAGCTGCCATCAATAGGCAAAACAACCTGTAAGGCATTTGAGAAATTATTATGATTGATTAAAAGGAGGAAGAACACAACTCAAATGTTTGCGTCGCATAAGACTCTCCTAGGCCTGCTACTACTTACCCTGAGCTAAGGAAAATAATCATTGTAGAACAGATTTGTTCTGATAAAATACACAGCTACAGAACCTAATATATGACCCAAAGTGTGCAGCCTACAGCCCAGGGGTATGCAACTTTTACCCTATGACAAAGGCTTCCCACACTCAGTCACCTGAACCCCAAACCCCAGATTTTCTTTTTATTCCCCTAGCCCTACAAAGCTGATTCAAATAATAATCCAGCTTTGTTAATCTGAATCAGCTGTGTAGTGTTAGGACAAAAACCTAAATGTAAGGCAACTGTTCTGTTCAATTTTTAGGAAGGGTTCAACCGCTTTATCCATTCATGAGGGGCCAGGGTGCACCTCCTCAGGTTAATAGAACTCCTCATTAGCCACAACAGCCTTCACAGGTGAAAAAGCATATCCATCTCAATGTCCCAGACAGAGAGAAAGATATTGGCCTCTAATGGCCAAAATGCTGGTGCAGTCAACTGGGTGGGACTACTAACTTCATTGGCTGAGCCCTACTGGTGACCCTGTTGAAGCCATGTCCAATCGGGTCATCAGAAGGGCCTCAGACAATTGTGAAGAAGAAATGTTACTACTTTAATGTGAAGATAGCCTCAATGGCACTGCCCATGCTGTCACAGACACTATATTGGCACAGATACATAGATGAGTCTTTTTGGCTTCTTATTATCTTCTTGTCCAGAGGTGCCCAGAGTAAACTGCCTGCTACTCAGTCCCAGAAGCTAAGATATGCATATTATTAGTATATTTGGATAGAAAACACTCTGAAGTTTCTGAAACCATTTGAATGATGTCTGTGAGTATAACAGAACACATGGCAGGCAAAAACCTGAGAGAAAATCCAACCAAGAAGCTGTAAATCTGAGGTTGGTCGTTTTTCAACTCATTCCCTATTGAAGACACAAATGGTGTCATGTTGCACTTCCTCGATGTCAACAGGCTTCCACTAGATGTCAACAGTCTTTAGAACCTTGTTTGATGCTTCTACTGTGGGGTGAGGGCGAATGACAGGGAAATGAGTCAGAGGTCTGGCAGAATGCCTTGAGCTCGTGACGCTCTGCCTCACATGAGAGCGAGCTCTGTTCCATTGCAATTCTACAGACAAAGGAATTCTCCGGTTGGAACATTATTGAAGATTTATTTTAACAACATCCTAAAGATTGATTCTATACATCGTTTGACATGTTTCTACGGACTGTAACAGAACTTTTTGACATTTCGTCTGCTCCTAATGAACACGCTTCGTGAGATTGGATTTGTTTACAAAACTCGCTAACAAAAGTAGCTATTTGGACATAAATGATGGACATTATCGAACAAAACAAACATTTATTGTGGAACTGGGATTCCTGGGAGTGCATCCTGATGAAGATCATCAAAGGTAAGTGAATATTTATAATGTTATTTCTGACTTCTGTTGACTGCACAATAAGGCGGATATCTTTTGGCTTGTTTGGGCCTGAGCGCCGTATCAGATTATTGCATGGTTTGCTTTTTCCGTAAAGTTTTTGAAATCTGACACAGCGGTTTGCATAAGGCAGAAATATATCTTTAATTCTGTGCATAACAATTTTATTGTCATCAAACATTTATTATGAGTATTTCTGTAAATTGATGTGGCTCTCTGCAAAATCACCGGATGTTTTTGGAACTACTGAACATAACGCTCCAACGTATACTGAGATCTTTTGATATAAATATGAACTTTATCAACAAAACATACATGTATTGTGTAAATGAAGTCCTATGAGTGTCATCTGATGAAGATCATCAAAGGTTAGTGATTAATTTTATCTCTATTTCAGCTTTTTGTGACTCCTCTCTTTGGCTGGAAAAATGACTATGTTTTTTCTGTGATTTGCCTCTGACCTAACATAATCGTTTGTGGTGCTTTCGCCGTAAAGCCTATTTGAAATCGGGCACTGTGGTGGGCTTAACAAGAAGTGTATCTTAAAATGGTGAAATACTTGTATGTCTGGAGGAATTTTAATTATGAGATTTCTATTCTTTGAATTTGGCGCCCTGCACTTTCAATGGCTGTTGTCATATCGATCAGCCCTAAGAAGATTGATCTATCTCTATGAGGCAAGACAATTGTCATTCAGATTAAAAGGTGACTGCACTTCCTGATTTGGCCTTAGCTGTGTTCGAATACTCGCACTAACTGTACTGTTTGTGACATGAATTGAGTATTTAGTATGCTTATTGGTCATAGTATACCTGTATAAATATATCATAAGGCATACCTGTATACCTCTGGCCCTTCTTTGGACACTGTGTTAACTAACCTCCAGATGAGCTTCAATGTGCCATACAACTCTCCTTCCGTGGCCTCCAACTGCTCTTAAATGCAAGCAAAACTAAATGCATGCTCTTCAACCGATCGCTGCCCCGCACCTGTCCGCCCGTCCAGCATCACTACTCTGACGGTTCTGATTTAGAATATGTGGAATACAAATACTTAGGTGTCTGGTTAGACTGCATCTCAATCAAAAAGCCCCATTTACTACCCACCACTGCAACCTATATGCTCTCGTTGGCTGGCCCTCGCTTCATACTCGTCGCCAAACCCACTGGCTCCCGGTCATCTACAAGTCTCTGCTAGGTAAAGCCCATCTCAGCTCACTGGTCACCATAGCAGAACCCACCCATAGCACACGCTCCAACAGGCAGAATCTCACTGGTCACCCCAAAGCCAATTTTTCCTTTGGCCGCCTTTACTTCCAGTTGTCTGCTGCCAGTGACTGGAACAAACTGCAAAAATCACTGAAGCTGGAGACTCAGATCTCCCTCACTAAGCTTTAAATCCTCTAGCGAGTAATCCTGCATCCGGGAGCGTAATCATAGCCTCAAGCTCATTACCATAACGCAACGTTTCCTAT
>NW_027039321.1:0-56629 GCF_034236695.1 Oncorhynchus nerka | reverse complement strand
TGTGTGCAGAGCTCAGTGCAGATCCTCTACTTTGTTACAGACATGAGGATGTGTGCAGAGCTCAGTGCAGATCCTCTACTTTGTTACAGACATGAGGATGTGTGCAGAGCTCAGTGCAGATCCTCCTCAGACATGAGGATGTGTGCAGAGCTCAGTGCAGATCCTCTACTTTGTTACAGACATGAGGATGTGTGCAGAGCTCAGTTCAGTTACAGACATGAGGATGTGTGCAGAGCTCAGAGCCTCTACTTTGTTACAGACATGAGGATGTGTGCAGAGCTCAGTTCAGATGAGGATGTGTGCAGAGCTCAGTGCAGATCCTTTTTGTTACAGACATGAGGATGTGTGCAGAGCTCAGTGCAGATCCTCTACTTTGTTACAGACATGAGGATGTGTGCAGAGCTCAGTGCAGATCCTCTAGATCTTTGTTACAGACATGAGGATGTGTGCAGAGCTCAGTGCAGATCCTCTACTTTGTTACAGACATGAGGATGTGTGCAGAGCTCAGTGCAGATCCTCTACTTTGTTACAGACATGAGGATGTGTGCAGAGCTCAGTGCAGATCCTCTACTTTGTTACAGACATGAGGATGTGTGCAGAGCTCGGTGCAGATCCTCTACTTTGTTACAGACATGAGGATGTGCAGAGTGCAGATCCTCTACTTTGTTACAGACATGAGGATGTGTGCAGAGCTCGGTGCAGATCCTCTACTTTGTTACAGACATGAGGATGTGTGCAGAGCTTGGTGCAGATCCTCTACTTTGTTACAGACATGAGGATGTGTGCAGAGCTCAGTGCAGAGCCTCTACTTTGTTACAGACATGAGGATGTGTGCAGAGCTTGGTGCAGAGCCTCCACAAAACCACAGTTGTGTTATATCTCTGCTCAGACTCCACTCACCCCTTGTACCATAAAACCAGTTTAATGCCAAAAAGAGTTGGTTTTAACAATGAGGTAACAATTTTACACCAACTTCCATTGCCATCCAATGACCTTGGACACCACATTTAGCTGAAAAACCTGCTTACTGAAGAAAAGTTAACACACAATAACAATTCAGGATACATAAAGTATACTGCAGCATATCAAGAGACCATATTTTATGTCCAACCTGATGAACTTGGCCTCAAAAACCTGTCTGAACTGTATACATACCTCAGAGTAATAACAGTAACAAAACGAATGTACGCATCCAGCTGAATGAATCAATGCCTTTATACAGTACAAGTGGATAGAAAGAGTCCATGGTGACAGAAAACACACATTCACCAGTCTGGTGTTTTCTCTATGGGCTCATTGTGTTTTCCAATGTGAGAAGTGAAAGAGTAACAACGGCAGCCATGTCCTCGGCCCTGTAAAGAGAACAGTTTATAGGGCACTGTGGGTATCCACAGAGTACACACACACACTATCCTAACTCTAACCCTAACCCTTAACCTAACCATAACCCTAACCCTTAACCTAACCATAACCCTAACCTCAATCCTAACCTTAACCCCTAAAACCATACCTAACCTTAATTCTAAACCTAACCCTAATTGTAACTCTAAACCTAAGCCCTAAGCCTAAATTAGCATTTTTCCTCATGGGGACCAGCGAAATGTCCCCACTTGTCTCAATTTTCCTTGTTTTACTATTCATGTGAGGACTTCTGGTACCTACAAGGATAGTTAAACAAAACACACACAAACACACACGCACGCACACACACGCACACGCACGCACACGCGGCTATAACACATCGCCCACACCTCCGGCATTCACCCGCAGCCAGCAGGTAGCGGCTATAACACATCGCCTACACCTCCAGCATTCACCAGCAGCCAGCAGGTAGCGGCTATAACACATCGCCCACACCTCCAGCATTCACCAGCAGCCAGCAGGTAGCGGCTATAACACATCGCCCACACCTCCGGCATTCACCAGCAGCCAGCAGGTAGCGGCTATAACACATCGCCCACACCTCCGGCATTCACCAGCAGCCAGCAGGTAGCGGCTATAACACATCGCCCACACCTCCGGCATTCACCCGCAGCCAGCAGGTAGCGGCTATAACACATCGCCCACACCTCCGGGCATTCACCAGCAGCCAGCAGGTAGCGGCTATAACACATCGCCCACACCTCCGGCATTCACCAGCAGCCAGCAGGTAGCGGCTATAACACATCGCCCACACCTCCGGCATTCACCAGCAGCCAGCAGGTAGCGGCTATAACACATCGCCCACACCTCCGGCATTCACCAGCAGCCAGCAGGTGCGGCTATAACACATCGCCCACACCTCCGGCATTCACCAGCAGCCAGCAGGTAGCGGCTATAACACATCGCCCACACCTCCGGCATTCACCAGCAGCCAGCAGGTAGCGGCTATAACAAATCGCCCACACCTCCGGCATACACCAGCAGCCAGCAGGTAGCGGCTATAACACATCGCCCACACCTCCGGCATTCACCAGCTGCCAGCAGGTAGCGGCTATAACACATCGCCCACACCTCCGGCATTCACCAGCAGCCAGCAGGTAGCGGCTATAACACATCGCCCACACCTCCGGCATTAACCCGCAGCCAGCAGGTAGCGGCTATAACACATCGCCCACACCTCCGGCATTCACCCGCAGCCAGCAGGTAGCGGCTATAACACATCGCCCACACCTCCGGCATTCACCAGCAGCCAGCAGGTAGCGGCTATAACACATCGCCCACACCTCCGGCATTCACCAGCAGCCAGCAGGTAGCGGCTATAACACATCGCCCACACCTCCGGCATTCACCAGCAGCCAGCAGGTAGTGGCTATAACACATCGCCCACACCTCCGGCATTCACCCGCAGCCAGCAGGTAGCGGCTATAACACATCGCCCACACCTCCAGCATTCACCCGCAGGTAGCGGCTATAACACATCGCCCACACCTCCAGCATTCACCAGCAGCCAGCAGGTAGCGGCTATAACACATCGCCCACACCTCCAGCATTCACCAGCAGCCAGCAGGTAGCGGCTATAACACATCGCCCACACCTCCAGCATTCACCAGCAGCCAGCGGCTATAACACATCGCCCACACCTCCGGCATTCACCCGCAGCCAGCAGGTAGCGGCTATAACACATCGCCCACACCTCCAGCATTCACCCGCAGCCAGCAGGTAGCGGCTATAACACATCGCCCACACCTCCAGCATTCACCAGCAGCCAGCAGGTAGCGGCTATAACACATCGCCCACACCTCCGGCATTCACCAGCAGCCAGCAGGTAGCGGCTATAACACATCGCCCACACCTCCGGCATTCACCAGCAGCCAGCAGGTAGCGGCTATAACACATCGCCCACACCTCCGGCATTCACCAGCAGCCAGCAGGCTATAACACATCGCCCACACCTCTGGCATTCACCAGCAGCCAGAAGGTAGCGGCTATAACACATCGCCCACACCTCCGGCATTCACCAGCAGCCAGCAGGTAGCGGCTATAACACATCGCCCACACCTCCGGCATTCACCAGCAGCCAGCAGGTAGCGGCTATAACACATCGCCCACACCTCCGGCATTCACCAGCAGCCAGCAGGTAGCGGCTATAACACATCGCCCACACCTCCGGCATTCACCAGCAGCCAGCAGGTAGCGGCTATAACACATCGCCCACACCTCCGGCATTCACCAGCAGCCAGCAGGTAGCGGCTATAACACATCGCCCACACCTCCGGCATTCACCAGCAGCCAGCAGGTAGCGGCTATAACACATCGCCCACACCTCCGGCATTCACCAGCAGCCAGCAGGTAGCGGCTATAACACATCGCCCACACCTCCGGCATTCACCAGCAGCCAGCAGGTAGCGGCTATAACACATCGCCCACACCTCCGGCATTCACCAGCAGCCAGCAGGTAGCGGCTATAACACATCGCCCACACCTCCAGCATTCACCAGCAGCCAGCAGGTAGCGGCTATAACACATCGCCCACACCTCCGGCATTCACCAGCAGCCAGCAGGTAGCGGCTATAACACATCGCCCACACCTCCAGCATTCACCAGCAGCCAGCAGGTAGCGGCTATAACACATCGCCCACACCTCCAGCATTCACCAGCAGCCAGCAGGTAGCGGCTATAACACATCGCCCACACCTCCGGCATTCACCAGCAGCCAGCAGGTAGCGGCTATAACACATCGCCCACACCTCCGGCATTCACCAGCAGCCAGCAGGTAGCGGCTATAACACATCGCCCACACCTCCGGCATTCACCAGCAGCCAGCAGGTAGCGGCTATAACACATCGCCCACACCTCCGGCATTCACCCGCAGCCAGCAGGTAGCGGCTATAACACATCGCCCACACCTCCGGCATTCACCAGCAGCCAGCAGGTAGCGGCTATAACACATCGCCCACACCTCCGGCATTCACCAGCAGCCAGCAGGTAGCGGCTATAACACATCGCCCACACCTCCGGCATTCACCAGCAGCCAGCAGGTAGCGGCTATAACACATCGCCCACACCTCCGGCATTCACCAGCAGCCAGCAGGTAGCGGCTATAACACATCGCCCACACCTCCGGCATTCACCAGCAGCCAGCAGGTAGCGGCTATAACACATCGCCCACACCTCCGGCATTCACCAGCAGCCAGCAGGTAGTGGCTATAACACATCGCCCACACCTCCGGCATTCACCCGCAGCCAGCAGGTAGCGGCTATAACACATCGCCCACACCTCCAGCATTCACCCAGCAGGTAGCGGCTATAACACATCGCCCACACCTCCAGCATTCACCAGCAGCCAGCAGGTAGCGGCTATAACACATCGCCCACACCTCCAGCATTCACCAGCAGCCAGCAGGTAGCGGCTATAACACATCGCCCACACCTCCAGCATTCACCAGCAGCCAGCGGCTATAACACATCGCCCACACCTCCGGCATTCACCCGCAGCCAGCAGGTAGCGGCTATAACACATCGCCCACACCTCCAGCATTCACCCGCAGCCAGCAGGTAGCGGCTATAACACATCGCCCACACCTCCAGCATTCACCAGCAGCCAGCAGGTAGCGGCTATAACACATCGCCCACACCTCCGGCATTCACCAGCAGCCAGCAGGTAGCGGCTATAACACATCGCCCACACCTCCGGCATTCACCAGCAGCCAGCAGGTAGCGGCTATAACACATCGCCCACACCTCCGGCATTCACCAGCAGCCAGCGGCTATAACACATCGCCCACACCTCTGGCATTCACCCGCAGCCAGAAGGTAGCGGCTATAACACATCGCCCACACCTCCGGCATTCACCAGCAGCCAGCAGGTAGCGGCTATAACACATCGCCCACACCTCCGGCATTCACCAGCAGCCAGCAGGTAGCGGCTATAACACATCGCCCACACCTCCGGCATTCACCAGCAGCCAGCAGGTAGCGGCTATAACACATCGCCCACACCTCCGGCATTCACCAGCAGCCAGCAGGTAGCGGCTATAACACATCGCCCACACCTCCGGCATTCACCAGCAGCCAGCAGGTAGCGGCTATAACACATCGCCCACACCTCCGGCATTCACCAGCAGCCAGCAGGTAGCGGCTATAACACATCGCCCACACCTCCGGCATTCACCAGCAGCCAGCAGGTAGCGGCTATAACACATCGCCCACACCTCCGGCATTCACCAGCAGCCAGCAGGTAGCGGCTATAACACATCGCCCACACCTCCGGCATTCACCAGCAGCCAGCAGGTAGCGGCTATAACACATCGCCCACACCTCCAGCATTCACCAGCAGCCAGCGGCTATAACACATCGCCCACACCTCCGGCATTCACCCGCAGCCAGCAGGTAGCGGCTATAACACATCGCCCACACCTCCAGCATTCACCCGCAGCCAGCAGGTAGCGGCTATAACACATCGCCCACACCTCCAGCATTCACCAGCAGCCAGCAGGTAGCGGCTATAACACATCGCCCACACCTCCGGCATTCACCAGCAGCCAGCAGGTAGCGGCTATAACACATCGCCCACACCTCCGGCATTCACCAGCAGCCAGCAGGTAGCGGCTATAACACATCGCCCACACCTCCGGCATTCACCAGCAGCCAGCGGCTATAACACATCGCCCACACCTCCGGCATTCACCCGCAGCCAGAAGGTAGCGGCTATAACACATCGCCCACACCTCCGGCATTCACCAGCAGCCAGCAGGTAGCGGCTATAACACATCGCCCACACCTCCGGCATTCACCAGCAGCCAGCAGGTAGCGGCTATAACACATCGCCCACACCTCCGGCATTCACCAGCAGCCAGCAGGTAGCGGCTATAACACATCGCCCACACCTCCGGCATTCACCAGCAGCCAGCAGGTAGCGGCTATAACACATCGCCCACACCTCCGGCATTCACCAGCAGCCAGCAGGTAGCGGCTATAACACATCGCCCACACCTCCGGCATTCACCAGCAGCCAGCAGGTAGCGGCTATAACACATCGCCCACACCTCCGGCATTCACCCGCAGCCAGCAGGTAGCGGCTATAACACATCGCCCACACCTCCGGCATTCACCCGCAGCCAGCAGGTAGCGGCTATAACACATCGCCCACACCTCCGCATTCACCAGCAGCCAGCAGGTAGCGGCTATAACACATCGCCCACACCTCCGGCATTCACCAGCAGCCAGCAGGTAGCGGCTATAACACATCGCCCACACCTCCGGCATTCACCAGCAGCCAGCAGGTGCGGCTATAACACATCGCCCACACCTCCAGCATTCACCAGCAGCCAGCGGCTATAACACATCGCCCACACCTCCGGCATTCACCAGCAGCCAGCAGGTAGCGGCTATAACACATCGCCCACACCTCCAGCATTCACCAGCAGCCAGCAGGTAGCGGCTATAACACATCGCCCACACCTCCGGCATTCACCAGCAGCCAGCAGGTAGCGGCTATAACACATCGCCCACACCTCCGGCATTCACCAGCAGCCAGCAGGTAGCGGCTATAACACATCGCCCACACCTCCGGCATTCACCAGCAGCCAGCAGGTAGCGGCTATAACACATCGCCCACACCTCCGGCATTCACCAGCAGCCAGCAGGTAGCGGCTATAACACATCGCCCACACCTCCGGCATTCACCAGCAGCCAGCAGGTAGCGGCTATAACACATCGCCCACACCTCCGGCATTCACCAGCAGCCAGCAGGTAGCGGCTATAACACATCGCCCACACCTCCGGCATTCACCAGCAGCCAGCAGGTAGCGGCTATAACACATCGCCCACACCTCCAGCATTCACCAGCAGCCAGCAGGTAGCGGCTATAACACATCGCCCACACCTCCGGCATTCACCAGCAGCCAGCAGGTAGCGGCTATAACACATCGCCCACACCTCCGGCATTCACCAGCAGCCAGCAGGTAGCGGCTATAACACATCGCCCACACCTCCAGCATTCACCAGCAGCCAGCAGGTAGCGGCTATAACACATCGCCCACACCTCCAGCATTCACCAGCAGCCAGCGGCTATAACACATCGCCCACACCTCCGGCATTCACCCGCAGCCAGCAGGTAGCGGCTATAACACATCGCCCACACCTCCAGCATTCACCCGCAGCCAGCAGGTAGCGGCTATAACACATCGCCCACACCTCCAGCATTCACCAGCAGCCAGCAGGTAGCGGCTATAACACATCGCCCACACCTCCGGCATTCACCAGCAGCCAGCAGGTAGCGGCTATAACACATCGCCCACACCTCCGGCATTCACCAGCAGCCAGCAGGTAGCGGCTATAACACATCGCCCACACCTCCGGCATTCACCAGCAGCCAGCAGGTAGCGGCTAACACATCGCCCACACCTCCGGCATTCACCAGCAGCCAGCAGGTAGCGGCTATAACACATCGCCCACACCTCCGGCATTCACCAGCAGCCAGCAGGTAGCGGCTATAACACATCGCCCACACCTCCGGCATTCACCAGCAGCCAGCAGGTAGCGGCTATAACACATCGCCCACACCTCCGGCATTCACCAGCAGCCAGCAGGTAGCGGCTATAACACATCGCCCACACCTCCGGCATTCACCAGCAGCCAGCAGGTAGCGGCTATAACACATCGCCCACACCTCCGGCATTCACCAGCAGCCAGCAGGTAGCGGCTATAACACATCGCCCACACCTCCGGCATTCACCAGCAGCCAGCAGGTAGCGGCTATAACACATCGCCCACACCTCCGGCATTCACCAGCAGCCAGCAGGTAGCGGCTATAACACATCGCCCACACCTCCGGCATTCACCAGCAGCCAGCAGGTAGCGGCTATAACACATCGCCCACACCTCCGGCACACCTCCGGGTAGCGGCTATTCACCCCACACCTCCACCAGCCAGCAGGTAGCGGCTATAACACATCGCCCACACCTCCAGCATTCACCAGCAGCCAGCAGGTAGCGGCTATAACACATCGCCCACACCTCCGCATTCACCAGCAGCCAGCAGGTAGCGGCTATAACACATCGCCCACACCTCCAGCATTCACCAGCAGCCAGCAGGTAGCGGCTATAACACATCGCCCACACCTCCGGCATTCACCAGCAGCCAGCAGGTAGCGGCTATAACACATCGCCCACACCTCCAGCATTCACCAGCAGCCAGCAGGTAGCGGCTATAACACATCGCCCACACCTCCAGCATTCACCAGCAGCCAGCAGGTAGCGCCATCGCCCACACCTCCGGCATTCACCAGCAGCCAGCAGGTAGCGGCTATAACACATCGCCCACACCTCCGGCATTCACCAGCAGCCAGCAGGTAGCGGCTATAACACATCGCCCACACCTCCGGCATTCACCAGCAGCCAGCAGGTAGCGGCTATAACACATCGCCCACACCTCCGGCATTCACCAGCAGCCAGCAGGTAGCGGCTATAACACATCGCCCACACCTCCGGCATTCACCAGCAGCCAGCAGGTAGCGGCTATAACACATCGCCCACACCTCCGGCATTCACCAGCAGCCAGCAGGTAGCGGCTATAACACATCGCCCACACCTCCGGCATTCACCAGCAGCCAGCAGGTAGCGGCTATAACACATCGCCCACACCTCCGGCATTCACCAGCAGCCAGCAGGTAGCGGCTATAACACATCGCCCACACCTCCGGCATTCACCAGCAGCCAGCAGGTAGCGGCTATAACACATCGCCCACACCTCCGGCATTCACCAGCAGCCAGCAGGTAGCGGCTATAACACATCGCCCACACCTCCGGCATTCACCAGCAGCCAGCAGGTAGCGGCTATAACACATCGCCCACACCTCCGGCATTCACCAGCAGCCAGCAGGTAGCGGCTATAACACATCGCCCACACCTCCGGCATTCACCAGCAGCCAGCAGGTAGCGGCTATAACACATCGCCCACACCTCCAGCATTCACCAGCAGCCAGCAGCTATAACACATCGCCCACACCTCCGGCATTCACCCGCAGCCAGCAGGTAGCGGCTATAACACATCGCCCACACCTCCAGCATTCACCAGCAGCCAGCAGGTAGCGGCTATAACACATCGCCCACACCTCCAGCATTCACCAGCAGCCAGCAGGTAGCGGCTATAACACATCGCCCACACCTCCGGCATTCACCAGCAGCCAGCAGGTAGCGGCTATAACACATCGCCCACACCTCCGGCATTCACCAGCAGCCAGCAGGTAGCGGCTATAACACATCGCCCACACCTCCGGCATTCACCAGCAGCCAGCGGCTATAACACATCGCCCACACCTCCGGCATTCACCCGCAGCCAGCAGGTAGCGGCTATAACACATCGCCCACACCTCCGGCATTCACCAGCAGCCAGCAGGTAGCGGCTATAACACATCGCCCACACCTCCGGCATTCACCAGCAGCCAGCAGGTAGCGGCTATAACACATCGCCCACACCTCCGGCATTCACCAGCAGCCAGCAGGTAGCGGCTATAACACATCGCCCACACCTCCGGCATTCACCAGCAGCCAGCAGGTAGCGGCTATAACACATCGCCCACACCTCCGGCATTCACCAGCAGCCAGCAGGTAGCGGCTATAACACATCGCCCACACCTCCGGCATTCACCAGCAGCCAGCAGGTAGCGGCTATAACACATCGCCCACACCTCCGGCATTCACCAGCAGCCAGCAGGTAGCGGCTATAACACATCGCCCACACCTCCGGCATTCACCAGCAGCCAGCAGGTAGCGGCTATAACACATCGCCCACACCTCCAGCATTCACCAGCAGCCAGCAGGTAGCGGCGCCCACACCTCCAGCATTCACCAGCAGCCAGCGGCTATAACACATCGCCCACACCTCCGGCATTCACCCGCAGCCAGCAGGTAGCGGCTATAACACATCGCCCACACCTCCAGCATTCACCAGCAGCCAGCAGGTAGCGGCTATAACACATCGCCCACACCTCCAGCATTCACCAGCAGCCAGCAGGTAGCGGCTATAACACATCGCCCACACCTCCGGCATTCACCAGCAGCCAGCAGGTAGCGGCTATAACACATCGCCCACACCTCCGGCATTCACCAGCAGCCAGCAGGTAGCGGCTATAACACATCGCCCACACCTCCGGCATTCACCAGCAGCCAGCGGCTATAACACATCGCCCACACCTCCAGCATTCACCCGCAGCCAGGGTAGCGGCTATAACACATCGCCCACACCTCCGGCATTCACCAGCAGCCAGCAGGTAGCGGCTATAACACATCGCCCACACCTCCGGCATTCACCAGCAGCCAGCAGGTAGCGGCTATAACACATCGCCCACACCTCCGGCATTCACCAGCAGCCAGCAGGTAGCGGCTATAACACATCGCCCACACCTCCGGCATTCACCAGCAGCCAGCAGGTAGCGGCTATAACACATCGCCCACACCTCCGGCATTCACCAGCAGCCAGCAGGTAGCGGCTATAACACATCGCCCACACCTCCGGCATTCACCAGCAGCCAGCAGGTAGCGGCTATAACACATCGCCCACACCTCCGGCATTCACCAGCAGCCAGCAGGTAGCGGCTATAACACATCGCCCACACCTCCGGCATTCACCAGCAGCCAGCAGGTAGCGGCTATAACACATCGCCCACACCTCCGGCATTCACCAGCAGCCAGCAGGTAGCGGCTATAACACATCGCCCACACCTCCAGCATTCACCAGCAGCCAGCGGCTTCACCAGCCCACACCTCCGGCCAGCAGGCAGGTGCGGCTATAACACATCGCCCACCCTCCAGCATTCACCAGCAGCCAGCAGGTAGCGGCTATAACACATCGCCCACACCTCCAGCATTCACCAGCAGCCAGCAGGTAGCGGCTATAACACATCGCCCACACCTCCGGCATTCACCAGCAGCCAGCAGGTAGCGGCTATAACACATCGCCCACACCTCCGGCATTCACCAGCAGCCAGCAGGTAGCGGCTATAACACATCGCCCACACCTCCGGCATTCACCAGCAGCCAGCGGCTATAACACATCGCCCACACCTCCGGCATTCACCAGCAGCCAGCAGGTAGCGGCTATAACACATCGCCCACACCTCCGGCATTCACCAGCAGCCAGCAGGTAGCGGCTATAACACATCGCCCACACCTCCGGCATTCACCAGCAGCCAGCAGGTAGCGGCTATAACACATCGCCCACACCTCCGGCATTCACCAGCAGCCAGCAGGTAGCGGCTATAACACATCGCCCACACCTCCGGCATTCACCAGCAGCCAGCAGGTAGCGGCTATAACACACGCCCACACCTCCGGCATTCACCAGCAGCCAGCAGGTAGCGGCTATAACACATCGCCCACACCTCCGGCATTCACCAGCAGCCAGCAGGTAGCGGCTATAACACATCGCCCACACCTCCGGCATTCACCAGCAGCCAGCAGGTAGCGGCTATAACACATCGCCCACACCTCCGGCATTCACCAGCAGCCAGCAGGTAGCGGCTATAACACATCGCCCACACCTCCGGCATTCACCAGCAGCCAGCAGGTAGCGGCTATAACACATCGCCCACACCTCCGGCATTCACCAGCAGCCAGCAGGTAGCGGCTATAACACATCGCCCACACCTCCGGCATTCACCAGCAGCCAGCAGGTAGCGGCTATAACACATCGCCCACACCTCCGGCATTCACCAGCAGCCAGCAGGTAGCGGCTATAACACATCGCCCACACCTCCGGCATTCACCAGCAGCCAGCAGGTAGCGGCTATAACACATCGCCCACACCTCCGGCATTCACCAGCAGCCAGCAGGTAGCGGCTATAACACATCGCCCACACCTCCGGCATTCACCAGCAGCCAGCAGGTAGCGGCTATAACACATCGCCCACACCTCCGGCATTCACCAGCAGCCAGCAGGTAGCGGCTATAACACATCGCCCACACCTCCGGCATTCACCAGCAGCCAGCAGGTAGCGGCTATAACACATCGCCCACACCTCCGGCATTCACCAGCAGCCAGCAGGTAGCGGCTATAACACATCGCCCACACCTCCGGCATTCACCAGCAGCCAGCAGGTGGCGGCTATAACACATCGCCCACACCTCCGGCATTCACCAGCAGCCAGCAGGTAGCGGCTATAACACATCGCCCACACCTCCGGCATTCACCAGCAGCCAGCAGGTAGCGGCTATAACACATCGCCCACACCTCCAGCATTCACCAGCAGCCAGCAGGTAGCGGCTATAACACATCGCCCACACCTCCAGCATTCACCAGCAGCCAGCCCACACATCCCCACACCTCCAGCATTCACCAGCAGCCAGCAGGTAGCGGCTATAACACATCGCCCACACCTCCAGCATTCACCAGCAGCCAGCAGGTAGCGGCTATAACACACGCCCACACCTCCAGCATTCACCAGCAGCCAGCAGGTAGCGGCTATAACACATCGCCCACACCTCCGGCATTCACCCGCAGCCAGCAGGTAGCGGCTATAACACATCGCCCACACCTCCAGCATTCACCCGCAGCCAGCAGGTAGCGGCTATAACACATCGCCCACACCTCCAGCATTCACCAGCAGCCAGCAGGTAGCGGCTATAACACATCGCCCACACCTCCGGCATTCACCAGCAGCCAGCAGGTAGCGGCTATAACACATCGCCCACACCTCCGGCATTCACCAGCAGCCAGCAGGTAGCGGCTATAACACATCGCCCACACCTCCGGCATTCACCAGCAGCCAGCGGCTATAACACATCGCCCACACCTCCGGCATTCACCAGCAGCCAGAAGGTAGCGGCTATAACACATCGCCCACACCTCCGGCATTCACCAGCAGCCAGCAGGTAGCGGCTATAACACATCGCCCACACCTCCGGCATTCACCAGCAGCCAGCAGGTAGCGGCTAGCCCACACCTCCGGCATTCACCAGCAGCCAGCAGGTAGCGGCTATAACACATCGCCCACACCTCCGGCATTCACCAGCAGCCAGCAGGTAGCGGCTATAACACATCGCCCACACCTCCGGCATTCACCAGCAGCCAGCAGGTAGCGGCTATAACACATCGCCCACACCTCCGGCATTCACCAGCAGCCAGCAGGTAGCGGCTATAACACATCGCCCACACCTCCGGCATTCACCAGCAGCCAGCAGGTAGCGGCTATAACACATCGCCCACACCTCCGGCATTCACCAGCAGCCAGCAGGTAGCGGCTATAACACATCGCCCACACCTCCGGCATTCACCAGCAGCCAGCAGGTAGCGGCTATAACACATCGCCCACACCTCCGGCATTCACCAGCAGCCAGCAGGTAGCGGCTATAACACATCGCCCACACCTCCGGCATTCACCAGCAGCCAGCAGGTAGCGGCTATAACACATCGCCCACACCTCCGCATTCACCAGCAGCCAGCAGGTAGCGGCTATAACACATCGCCCACACCTCCAGCATTCACCAGCAGCCAGCAGGTAGCGGCTATAACACATCGCCCACACCTCCAGCATTCACCAGCAGCCAGCAGGTAGCGGCTATAACACATCGCCCACACCTCCGGCATTCACCAGCAGCCAGCAGGTAGCGGCTATAACACATCGCCCACACCTCCGGCATTCACCAGCAGCCAGCAGGTAGCGGCTATAACACATCGCCCACACCTCCGGCATTCACCAGCAGCCAGCAGGTAGCGGCTATAACACATCGCCCACACCTCCGGCATTCACCAGCAGCCAGCAGGTAGCGGCTATAACACATCGCCCACACCTCCGGCATTCACCAGCAGCCAGCAGGTAGCGGCTATAACACATCGCCCACACCTCCGGCATTCACCAGCAGCCAGCAGGTAGCGGCTATAACACATCGCCCACACCTCCGGCATTCACCAGCAGCCAGCAGGTAGCGGCTATAACACATCGCCCACACCTCCGGCATTCACCAGCAGCCAGCAGGTAGCGGCTATAACACATCGCCCACACCTCCGGCATTCACCAGCAGCCAGCAGGTAGCGGCTATAACACATCGCCCACACCTCCGGCATTCACCAGCAGCCAGCAGGTAGCGGCTATAACACATCGCCCACACCTCCGGCATTCACCAGCAGCCAGCAGGTAGCGGCTATAACACATCGCCCACACCTCCGGCATTCACCAGCAGCCAGCAGGTAGCGGCTATAACACATCGCCCACACCTCCGCATTCACCAGCAGCCAGCAGGTAGCGGCTATAACACATCGCCCACACCTCCGGCATTCACCAGCAGCCAGCAGGTAGCGGCTATAACACATCGCCCACACCTCCGGCATTCACCAGCAGCCAGCAGGTAGCGGCTATAACACATCGCCCACACCTCCGGCATTCACCAGCAGCCAGCAGGTAGCGGCTATAACACATCGCCCACACCTCCGGCATTCACCAGCAGCCAGCAGGTAGCGGCTATAACACATCGCCCACACCTCCGGCATTCACCAGCAGCCAGCAGGTAGCGGCTATAACACATCGCCCACACCTCCAGCATTCACCAGCAGCCAGCAGGTAGCGGCTATAACACATCGCCCACACCTCCGGCATTCACCAGCAGCCAGCAGGTAGCGGCTATAACACATCGCCCACACCTCCAGCATTCACCAGCAGCCAGCAGGTAGCGGCTATAACACATCGCCCACACCTCCGGCATTCACCAGCAGCCAGCAGGTAGCGGCTATAACACATCGCCCACACCTCCGGCATTCACCAGCAGCCAGCAGGTAGCGGCTATAACACATCGCCCACACCTCCGGCATTCACCAGCAGCCAGCAGGTAGCGGCTATAACACATCGCCCACACCTCCGGCATTCACCAGCAGCCAGCAGGTAGCGGCTATAACACATCGCCCACACCTCCGGCATTCACCAGCAGCCAGCAGGTAGCGGCTATAACACATCGCCCACACCTCCGGCATTCACCAGCAGCCAGCAGGTAGCGGCTATAACACATCGCCCACACCTCCGGCATTCACCAGCAGCCAGCAGGTAGCGGCTATAACACACGCCCACACCTCCGGCATTCACCAGCAGCCAGCAGGTAGCGGCTATAACACATCGCCCACACCTCCGGCATTCACCAGCAGCCAGCAGGTAGCGGCTATAACACATCGCCCACACCTCCAGCATTCACCAGCAGCCAGCAGGTAGCGGCTATAACACATCGCCCACACCTCCGGCATTCACCAGCAGCCAGCAGGTAGCGGCTATAACACATCGCCCACACCTCCGGCATTCACCAGCAGCCAGCAGGTAGCGGCTATAACACATCGCCCACACCTCCAGCATTCACCAGCAGCCAGCAGGTAGCGGCTATAACACATCGCCCACACCTCCGGCATTCACCAGCAGCCAGCAGGTAGCGGCTATAACACATCGCCCACACCTCCGGCATTCACCAGCAGCCAGCAGGTAGCGGCTATAACACATCGCCCACACCTCCGGCATTCACCAGCAGCCAGCAGGTAGCGGCTATAACACATCGCCCACACCTCCAGCATTCACCCGCAGCCAGCAGGTAGCGGCTATAACACATCGCCCACACCTCCAGCATTCACCAGCAGCCAGCAGGTAGCGGCTATAACACATCGCCCACACCTCCGGCATTCACCAGCAGCCAGCAGGTAGCGGCTATAACACATCGCCCACACCTCCGGCATTCACCAGCAGCCAGCAGGTAGCGGCTATAACACATCGCCCACACCTCCGGCATTCACCAGCAGCCAGCAGGTAGCGGCTATAACACATCGCCCACACCTCCGGCATTCACCAGCAGCCAGCAGGTAGCGGCTATAACACATCGCCCACACCTCCGGCATTCACCAGCAGCCAGCAGGTAGCGGCTATAACACATCGCCCACACCTCCGGCATTCACCAGCAGCCAGCAGGTAGCGGCTATAACACATCGCCCACACCTCCGGCATTCACCCGCAGCCAGCAGGTAGCGGCTATAACACATCGCCCACACCTCCGGCATTCACCAGCAGCCAGCAGGTAGCGGCTATAACACATCGCCCACACCTCCAGCATTCACCAGCAGCCAGCAGGTAGCGGCTATAACACATCGCCCACACCTCCGGCATTCACCAGCAGCCAGCAGGTAGCGGCTATAACACATCGCCCACACCTCCAGCATTCACCAGCAGCCAGCAGGTAGCGGCTATAACACATCGCCCACACCTCCGGCATTCACCAGCAGCCAGCAGGTAGCGGCTATAACACATCGCCCACACCTCCGGCATTCACCAGCAGCCAGCAGGTAGCGGCTATAACACATCGCCCACACCTCCGGCATTCACCAGCAGCCAGCAGGTAGCGGCTATAACACATCGCCCACACCTCCGGCATTCACCAGCAGCCAGCAGGTAGCGGCTATAACACATCGCCCACACCTCCGGCATTCACCAGCAGCCAGCAGGTAGCGGCTATAACACATCGCCCACACCTCCGGCATTCACCAGCAGCCAGCAGGTAGCGGCTATAACACATCGCCCACACCTCCGGCATTCACCAGCAGCCAGCAGGTAGCGGCTATAACACACGCCCACACCTCCGGCATTCACCAGCAGCCAGCAGGTAGCGGCTATAACACATCGCCCACACCTCCGGCATTCACCAGCAGCCAGCAGGTAGCGGCTATAACACATCGCCCACACCTCCGGCATTCACCAGCAGCCAGCAGGTAGCGGCTATAACACATCGCCCACACCTCCGGCATTCACCAGCAGCCAGCAGGTAGCGGCTATAACACATCGCCCACACCTCCGGCATTCACCAGCAGCCAGCAGGTAGCGGCTATAACACATCGCCCACACCTCCAGCATTCACCAGCAGCCAGCAGGTAGCGGCTATAACACATCGCCCACACCTCCAGCATTCACCAGCAGCCAGCAGGTAGCGGCTATAACACATCGCCCACACCTCCGGCATTCACCAGCAGCCAGCAGGTAGCGGCTATAACACATCGCCCACACCTCCGCATTCACCAGCAGCCAGCAGGTAGCGGCTATAACACATCGCCCACACCTCCAGCATTCACCAGCAGCCAGCAGGTAGCGGCTATAACACATCGCCCACACCTCCAGCATTCACCAGCAGCCAGCAGGTAGCGGCTATAACACATCGCCCACACCTCCAGCATTCACCAGCAGCCAGCAGGTAGCGGCTATAACACATCGCCCACACCTCCAGCATTCACCAGCAGCCAGCGGCTATAACACATCGCCCACACCCCCGGCATTCACCCGCAGCCAGCAGGTAGCGGCTATAACACATCGCCCACACCTCCGGCATTCACCAGCAGCCAGCAGGTAGCGGCTATAACACATCGCCCACACCTCCGGCATTCACCAGCAGCCAGCAGGTAGCGGCTATAACACATCGCCCACACCTCCGGCATTCACCAGCAGCCAGCAGGTAGCGGCTATAACACATCGCCCACACCTCCGGCATTCACCAGCAGCCAGCAGGTAGCGGCTATAACACATCGCCCACACCTCCGGCATTCACCAGCAGCCAGCAGGTAGCGGCTATAACACATCGCCCACACCTCCGGCATTCACCAGCAGCCAGCAGGTAGCGGCTATAACACATCGCCCACACCTCCGGCATTCACCAGCAGCCAGCAGGTAGCGGCTATAACACATCGCCCACACCTCCGCATTCACCAGCAGCCAGCAGGTAGCGGCTATAACACATCGCCCACACCTCCGGCATTCACCAGCAGCCAGCAGGTAGCGGCTATAACACATCGCCCACACCTCCGGCATTCACCAGCAGCCAGCAGGTAGCGGCTATAACACATCGCCCACACCTCCGGCATTCACCAGCAGCCAGCAGGTAGCGGCTATAACACATCGCCCACACCTCCGGCATTCACCAGCAGCCAGCAGGTAGCGGCTATAACACATCGCCCACACCTCCAGCATTCACCAGCAGCCAGCAGGTAGCGGCTATAACACATCGCCCACACCTCCAGCATTCACCAGCAGCCAGCAGGTAGCGGCTATAACACATCGCCCACACCTCCAGCATTCACCAGCAGCCAGCAGGTAGCGGCTATAACACATCGCCCACACCTCCGCATTCACCAGCAGCCAGCAGGTAGCGGCTATAACACATCGCCCACACCTCCGGCATTCACCAGCAGCCAGCAGGTAGCGGCTATAACACATCGCCCACACCTCCGGCATTCACCAGCAGCCAGCAGGTAGCGGCTATAACACATCGCCCACACCTCCGGCATTCACCAGCAGCCAGCAGGTAGCGGCTATAACACATCGCCCACACCTCCGGCATTCACCAGCAGCCAGCAGGTAGCGGCTATAACACATCGCCCACACCTCCGGCATTCACCAGCAGCCAGCAGGTAGCGGCTATAACACATCGCCCACACCTCCGGCATTCACCAGCAGCCAGCAGGTAGCGGCTATAACACATCGCCCACACCTCCGGCATTCACCAGCAGCCAGCAGGTAGCGGCTATAACACATCGCCCACACCTCCGGCATTCACCAGCAGCCAGCAGGTAGCGGCTATAACACATCGCCCACACCTCCGGCATTCACCAGCAGCCAGCAGGTAGCGGCTATAACACATCGCCCACACCTCCGGCATTCACCAGCAGCCAGCAGGTAGCGGCTATAACACATCGCCCACACCTCCGGCATTCACCAGCAGCCAGCAGGTAGCGGCTATAACACATCGCCCACACCTCCGGCATTCACCAGCAGCCAGCAGGTAGCGGCTATAACACATCGCCCACACCTCCGGCATTCACCAGCAGCCAGCAGGTAGCGGCTATAACACATCGCCCACACCTCCGGCATTCACCAGCAGCCAGCAGGTAGCGGCTATAACACATCGCCCACACCTCCAGCATTCACCAGCAGCCAGCAGGTAGCGGCTATAACACAT
Source organism: Oncorhynchus nerka (assembly GCF_034236695.1). Taxonomy (NCBI): domain Eukaryota; kingdom Metazoa; phylum Chordata; class Actinopteri; order Salmoniformes; family Salmonidae; genus Oncorhynchus; species Oncorhynchus nerka. The sequence goes on along the minus strand of NW_027039321.1, from coordinate 37,246 downwards.
CGCCCACACCTCCGGCATTCACCAGCAGCCAGCAGGTAGCGGCTATAACACATCGCCCACACCTCCGGCATTCACCAGCAGCCAGCAGGTAGCGGCTATAACACATCGCCCACACCTCCGGCATTCACCAGCAGCCAGCAGGTAGCGGCTATAACACATCGCCCACACCTCCGGCATTCACCAGCAGCCAGCAGGTAGCGGCTATAACACATCGCCCACACCTCCGGCATTCACCAGCAGCCAGCAGGTAGCGGCTATAACACATCGCCCACACCTCCGGCATTCACCAGCAGCCAGCAGGTAGCGGCTATAACACATCGCCCACACCTCCGGCATTCACCAGCAGCCAGCAGGTAGCGGCTATAACACATCGCCCACACCTCCGGCATTCACCAGCAGCCAGCAGGTAGCGGCTATAACACATCGCCCACACCTCCGGCATTCACCAGCAGCCAGCAGGTAGCGGCTATAACACATCGCCCACACCTCCGGCATTCACCAGCAGCCAGCAGGTAGCGGCTATAACACATCGCCCACACCTCCGGCATTCACCAGCAGCCAGCAGGTAGCGGCTATAACACACGCCCACACCTCCGGCATTCACCAGCAGCCAGCAGGTAGCGGCTATAACACATCGCCCACACCTCCAGCATTCACCAGCAGCCAGCAGGTAGCGGCTATAACACATCGCCCACACCTCCGCATTCACCAGCAGCCAGCAGGTAGCGGCTATAACACATCGCCCACACCTCCAGCATTCACCAGCAGCCAGCAGGTAGCGGCTATAACACATCGCCCACACCTCCAGCATTCACCAGCAGCCAGCAGGTAGCGGCTATAACACATCGCCCACACCTCCGGCATTCACCAGCAGCCAGCAGGTAGCGGCTATAACACATCGCCCACACCTCCGGCATTCACCAGCAGCCAGCAGGTAGCGGCTATAACACATCGCCCACACCTCCGGCATTCACCAGCAGCCAGCAGGTAGCGGCTATAACACATCGCCCACACCTCCAGCATTCACCAGCAGCCAGCAGGTAGCGGCTATAACACATCGCCCACACCTCCAGCATTCACCAGCAGCCAGCAGGTAGCGGCTATAACACATCGCCCACACCTCCGGCATTCACCAGCAGCCAGCAGGTAGCGGCTATAACACATCGCCCACACCTCCGGCATTCACCAGCAGCCAGCAGGTAGCGGCTATAACACATCGCCCACACCTCCGGCATTCACCAGCAGCCAGCAGGTAGCGGCTATAACACATCGCCCACACCTCCGGCATTCACCAGCAGCCAGCAGGTAGCGGCTATAACACATCGCCCACACCTCCGGCATTCACCAGCAGCCAGCAGGTAGCGGCTATAACACATCGCCCACACCTCCGGCATTCACCAGCAGCCAGCAGGTAGCGGCTATAACACATCGCCCACACCTCCAGCATTCACCCGCAGCCAGCAGGTAGCGGCTATAACACATCGCCCACACCTCCGGCATTCACCAGCAGCCAGCAGGTAGCGGCTATAACACATCGCCCACACCTCCAGCATTCACCAGCAGCCAGCAGCTATAACACATCGCCCACACCTCCGGCATTCACCCGCAGCCAGCAGGTAGCGGCTATAACACATCGCCCACACCTCCGGCATTCACCAGCAGCCAGCAGGTAGCGGCTATAACACATCGCCCACACCTCCGGCATTCACCAGCAGCCAGCAGGTAGCGGCTATAACACATCGCCCACACCTCCGGCATTCACCAGCAGCCAGCAGGTAGCGGCTATAACACATCGCCCACACCTCCGGCATTCACCAGCAGCCAGCAGGTAGCGGCTATAACACATCGCCCACACCTCCGGCATTCACCAGCAGCCAGCAGGTAGCGGCTATAACACATCGCCCACACCTCCAGCATTCACCAGCAGCCAGCAGGTAGCGGCTATAACACATCGCCCACACCTCCAGCATTCACCAGCAGCCAGCAGGTAGCGGCTATAACACATCGCCCACACCTCCGGCATTCACCAGCAGCCAGCAGGTAGCGGCTATAACACATCGCCCACACCTCCGGCATTCACCAGCAGCCAGCAGGTAGCGGCTATAACACATCGCCCACACCTCCGGCATTCACCAGCAGCCAGCAGGTAGCGGCTATAACACATCGCCCACACCTCCGGCATTCACCAGCAGCCAGCAGGTAGCGGCTATAACACATCGCCCACACCTCCGGCATTCACCAGCAGCCAGCAGGTAGCGGCTATAACACATCGCCCACACCTCCGGCATTCACCAGCAGCCAGCAGGTAGCGGCTATAACACATCGCCCACACCTCCGGCATTCACCAGCAGCCAGCAGGTAGCGGCTATAACACATCGCCCACACCTCCGGCATTCACCAGCAGCCAGCAGGTAGCGGCTATAACACATCGCCCACACCTCCGGCATTCACCCGCAGCCAGCAGGTAGCGGCTATAACACATCGCCCACACCTCCGGCATTCACCAGCAGCCAGCAGGTAGCGGCTATAACACATCGCCCACACCTCCGGCATTCACCAGCAGCCAGCAGGTAGCGGCTATAACACATCGCCCACACCTCCAGCATTCACCAGCAGCCAGCAGGTAGCGGCTATAACACATCGCCCACACCTCCAGCATTCACCAGCAGCCAGCAGGTAGCGGCTATAACACATCGCCCACACCTCCAGCATTCACCAGCAGCCAGCAGGTAGCGGCTATAACACATCGCCCACACCTCCAGCATTCACCAGCAGCCAGCGGCTATAACACATCGCCCACACCTCCGGCATTCACCCGCAGCCAGCAGGTAGCGGCTATAACACATAACCTCCGGCATTCACCCGCCCCAGCAGGTAGCGGCTATAACACATCGCCCACACCTCCGGCATTCACCCGCAGCCAGCAGGTAGCGGCTATAACACATCGCCCACACCTCCGGCATTCACCCGCAGCCAGCAGGTAGCGGCTATAACACATCGCCCACACCTCCGGCATTCACCCGCAGCCAGCAGGTAGCGGCTATAACACATCGCCCACACCTCCGGCATTCACCAGCCAGCAGGTAGCGCAGCCAGCAGGCAGCCAGCAGGTAGCGGCTATAACACATCGCCCACACCTCCGGCATTCACCAGCAGCCAGCAGGTAGCGGCTCCGGCATAACAGCCAGCAGGTCGGCTAAACACATCTCCCACACCTCCGGCATTCACCAGCAGCCAGCAGGTAGCGGCTATAACACATCGCCCACACCTCCGGCATTCACCAGCAGCCAGCAGGTAGCGGCTATAACACATCGCCCACACCTCCGGCATTCACCAGCAGCCAGCAGGTAGCGGCTATAACACATCGCCCACACCTCCGGCATTCACCAGCAGCCAGCAGGTAGCGGCTATAACACATCGCCCACACCTCCGGCATTCACCAGCAGCCAGCAGGTAGCGGCTATAACACATCGCCCACACCTCCGGCATTCACCAGCAGCCAGCAGGTAGCGGCTATAACACATCGCCCACACCTCCGCATTCACCAGCAGCCAGCAGGTAGCGGCTATAACACATCGCCCACACCTCCAGCATTCACCAGCAGCCAGCAGGTAGCGGCTATAACACATCGCCCACACCTCCAGCATTCACCAGCAGCCAGCAGGTAGCGGCTATAACACATCGCCCACACCTCCAGCATTCACCAGCAGCCAGCAGGTAGCGGCTATAACACATCGCCCACACCTCCAGCATTCACCAGCAGCCAGCAGGTAGCGGCTATAACACATCGCCCACACCTCCGGCATTCACCAGCAGCCAGCAGGTAGCGGCTATAACACATCGCCCACACCTCCGGCATTCACCAGCAGCCAGCAGGTAGCGGCTATAACACATCGCCCACACCTCCGGCATTCACCAGCAGCCAGCAGGTAGCGGCTATAACACATCGCCCACACCTCCGGCATTCACCAGCAGCCAGCAGGTAGCGGCTATAACACATCGCCCACACCTCCGGCATTCACCAGCAGCCAGCAGGTAGCGGCTATAACACATCGCCCACACCTCCGGCATTCACCAGCAGCCAGCAGGTAGCGGCTATAACACATCGCCCACACCTCCGGCATTCACCAGCAGCCAGCAGGTAGCGGCTATAACACATCGCCCACACCTCCGGCATTCACCAGCAGCCAGCAGGTAGCGGCTATAACACATCGCCCACACCTCCGGCATTCACCAGCAGCCAGCAGGTAGCGGCTATAACACATCGCCCACACCTCCGGCATTCACCAGCAGCCAGCAGGTAGCGGCTATAACACATCGCCCACACCTCCGGCATTCACCAGCAGCCAGCAGGTAGCGGCTATAACACATCGCCCACACCTCCGGCATTCACCAGCAGCCAGCAGGTAGCGGCTATAACACATGGCCCACACCTCCAGCATTCACCAGCAGCCAGCAGGTAGCGGCTATAACACATCGCCCACACCTCCAGCATTCACCAGCAGCCAGCAGGTAGCGGCTATAACACATCGCCCACACCTCCGGCATTCACCAGCAGCCAGCAGGTAGCGGCTATAACACATCGCCCACACCTCCGGCATTCACCAGCAGCCAGCAGGTAGCGGCTATAACACATCGCCCACACCTCCGGCATTCACCAGCAGCCAGCAGGTAGCGGCTATAACACACGCCCACACCTCCGGCATTCACCAGCAGCCAGCAGGTAGCGGCTATAACACATCGCCCACACCTCCGGCATTCACCAGCAGCCAGCAGGTAGCGGCTATAACACATGGCCCACACCTCCAGCATTCACCAGCAGCCAGCAGGTAGCGGCTATAACACATCGCCCACACCTCCAGCATTCACCAGCAGCCAGCAGGTAGCGGCTATAACACATCGCCCACACCTCCAGCATTCACCAGCAGCCAGCAGGTAGCGGCTATAACACATCGCCCACACCTCCAGCATTCACCAGCAGCCAGCAGGTAGCGGCTATAACACATCGCCCACACCTCCAGCATTCACCAGCAGCCAGCAGGTAGCGGCTATAACACATCGCCCACACCTCCAGCATTCACCAGCAGCCAGCAGGTAGCGGCTATAACACATCGCCCACACCTCCAGCATTCACCAGCAGCCAGCAGGTAGCGGCTATAACACATCGCCCACACCTCCAGCATTCACCAGCAGCTAGCAGGTAGCGGCTATAACACATCGCCCACACCTCCAGCATTCACCAGCAGCCAGCAGGTAGCGGCTATAACACATCGCCCACACCTCCAGCATTCACCAGCAGCCAGCAGGTAGCGGCTATAACACATCGCCCACACCTCCAGCATTCACCAGCAGCCAGCAGGTAGCGGCTATAACACATCGCCCACACCTCCAGCATTCACCAGCAGCCAGCAGGTAGCGGCTATGACACATCGCCCACACCTCCAGCATTCACCAGCAGCCAGCAGGTAGCGGCTATAACACATCGAGGCGCAGGACGTTAAGCGTGTGAAGCCTACTGTTGCCAAAATGACATGTTTCCTAGATTGCATCCTGTAGGGTAGAGTGGGGTAAGTTGAGTAAAATGGTTAGTTGAGACACCCCTTGTTTCTAGGAAACCATACACAAAATATATCATTTGACCTAACTTTTAGGAAGACGTCATCATTTCATGGAGTCTATGAAGGAAGAAACCACATGGAAAAAGTGGTGAGCAAGTTAGGTCCAAAAAAATGATTTTCACAAAGTCAAATAAATGTACTGTGTTTCATAAGTTTCATGATGATTGTATCTCAACCAAAGTAGATAGTTCTAAGATTGTTTTGCACGTCAGTTTGGGTCTATAAGATACAATATGAGGTCCTAAACCTTGCATGAAAGTGCATCCTTGTAGCGGTGTGGGCTAATACTGTACAGTCCAAAAGTTTGCCTTGGGGTAAGTTGAGACAATGAGGTTCTTGAGAGAGCAGCCAAGGAAGTGAGAAAAGGGAAGAAGTCCATTCAAGCAGCAGCAAGGGATGAACAAATGGACTGAATGACACACTGACAAAAAGAACATGTACCTGTGTGAAAGGAAGGCTATGATAGAGTAGCAGAGGAACACAAGGTCTTATCTGAGGACATGGAGTCAGCTTGCTAAACATATCAAGAATCTCGCAGACCAGTTTCATGGGCTGAGTTGCCTCAAATGCAGAGAACTTGCCTATGAATCAGTATATCGAAACAACATCCCTGTCCCAGACAACTGGCCAAAAAATGGGTAAGTGATGTTGAACAGAGAGATCTATATCTGAATGAAGGCATACATTTAAGATATACAATATACCACACCCCCACTCCATGAATTAAACTTTGACCTACCTGCACCATCCCCCACTGTCACAGGACACCATCACCTACTTACTAGGGCCGGGACAATACCAGTACCACATAGTATATTTTTTCCATGGCAAAAATTAAAACAGAAAGCAGACCAAACTCTTTAGTCCTTTAAAAAGCTGCTGTTTGTAAAATAGTGTGAGCTATAGCTTGGAAAATATATACATGTGACTGGATGGCAAACTAATGTTTGTTTCCAACATTAGGACTATTTTCCTAAAGAAGTTAAATCCGCTTCTTGTTTAGATTCCTTGTCACGATACTAATGAGAATCACAATACTGGTATCATCCCGGCTCTGCTGCTTACCCCAAGGAGGCTCAACTTACCCCTTACCCCGGGGTAAACTGTGTCAAGAGACCACTTTTTGGACAGGCTATGTTTTCAAAACTGTAATGTTTACATACATTCTGTTTATTTCCCGGGATAATCAACCTCCTGAAATATGTGTAGATAACTTTGTTAGAAAGACAACTATATTCCCTTGATGTAGTTATGCTGAATGTAAAAAATGGCTCAACTTACCGCCCCCCCACTCTGTAAACTCTGGTCAAACATTACACAGTGCATCTCACTACTTTTGAACAGAGCCCTATGAGAAACCTGTTTGTTTGCTGAGACACAACATCATGGTGATGGCGAGGGAACGCATGGACTATTGATCCAGGGCAAACGTCCCCTTAACAGAACTCTTGATAGACCATTGTTTCAGTTCAACCTTTAACCAAATACTGAACATTGAATTCCACCCTGTAGGAATGGTGAAGCTTGGTCTCCCAATATGTTCACACATTATACAGCCTTTGATAATGATGTATGTCATAGCAACAGAATATCAGAAACATGTCTCTTCAAGCATGGGGATGGAGTGTGGAGGAGTATCCTGGTAGAGTGTTGCCTAACTGTGTGCCTACCCCCCACCCATATCATAGCAGTAGTCAGAGTGCTAACTTTTTGTATGGAGGTCAATAAGAGTATTGAATTTGGTCGACAGAAAACGTTATTGCTAATTTGCTATGTGAGGCTTATTTGAGCGAATAGAAGTTTCATAATGGTTAGGTTGTTGGACGCACGTGGCATTTCAGCAACTTACCCCAAAACGACTTTATATCGGAGTTGAGCCTGTTGTCATAGATAGAGGACTCATCATGGATATAACCCGTTTTAGCACAGACATCTCCATTGAGGGCTTCCACCATTTTAAAGTAGTCAACTTGGTGGGGATTCTTATACGTTTGGAGCAATCAGCCAATGAAGAAGAGGAAAATGTACTACTTTCAAATGAAGATGGCACTGCCCATGCTGTCACAGATGCTATAATGTCACAGATACAAAGATGAGTCCCCTATCTATCCCTATTGCATGTTGTTCACATCTGCCCTCTCTGCCTTCCATCTTTAAGGACATGTATTTCCATTGTTAGAGCGGTCACTCAAATAGACAATCTTTTCCTTCAGTCACTTGTTTGGTGACTGTTGCTTAATGGTAGACTCAGCAAGATGACATAGTTGCACAAAATAAACAGCAGTAGTGGATCAATTAAGACAACAACTAAGAGCATTGACGAGCGCGGCTAAACTTCTCCGCTGTTTTAGTCAGATACGCAGATACTAAGTGTGACTGTGTGAGAGCAAAGTATTGCATCACGCTCATTTCAATATCTGCAGTGCCTCTACCTTCAACACATTTAAAAGTATGGTCTCTTTGATTACATTGTTTGTTTAAAAAAACAACAACATATATTTCAAGTTATGACTATAATATTTTGGAACACCCCAGAAAAAATGTCAGTCCTCAAGCTGTGGAGCCAGAATGGGAAAACAGGGAAGATAGTGGTGCCATCTACATTTCAAGAGGCTCTAGAGAAAGGTAGGGTCAAGTACATATTAACAACTAATACTCATGCCAAATGTATTGCCACATTCAAACTGTAGGAACTGTGAAGCTTGGTCTCCCAGAGCGAGAATAATTGTTAGTATGTGCCTAGAAAGTGGATGTGAATATATCAGCGTCACAATGGTAAAATGTTAACACAATTAACACACCTCATAATTTCTGGAGACAGATTATCGAAATGGCGGCACTACAGTAGCTAGAAAAATAGTGTAGAAGCGATTGCTAACTAAGACCCAATGATGCCCTCTGACATTCATTTTCAACAGAAGGAGGCGAGCACGGCGAGAGGAACTCGGTGAACATGGCGGGACTTGAGTTGGGGAAAGCTGAATATTATGCCATTGTTAGGTCATATTGCGGCGTGATTAACAAATGGAGGCTCACGATAGCTTCCAGTCTGTGCTGGATGGCTGTTGATACCTAGCACTACCAAGCATGCTGTCGGCTTGCTAGCGCCCACGTGGTGATCAATCAAGCGTCTTATCGGTTCATATGAACATGTTCTGTAATTGTAAACGGTTTTAGATGGCTAGCTTATCATCATGGCTAACTTCGGGGTAAAATAATTCACTCGTTTACTGTTAATTAGCCACTGCAAACCTCTTTATTAGCAAATGTGACTGAGCCTCCAGAGGTGCAAGGTATCTCCAGTAATGTTGTCTTTTTCACGTTCTATGTCTCCATTTTCTTAGCGTATTTGAGAGTGACGTGATGAAGACTAAATTCTTCAAGAACACACCAACAACTTTATGGCGTTAATTAAAAGGCGAGCGATGGGAGGACATCCAACAGAAACCAGGAGACAAAACAAGAAAATATAGGTCCTCATTGCAACCACTATTGGTCGTGTTTCCCTGCTCAGACGTTGTATGCATCAACTAATGGTCGCGCACAACCTCATTGACTGGGAAGTCAGGCAACAGATTGCTAGAATATAATGTGGTTAGCTGATTCGTAAAATACCTATACAGGCGTTGAAAGATCTCACATGCGTCAGCAACGTTTGATCAGTGGAACACAGCCATTATCTTCAGGTGATCTCGTATTTAACCATCAACGTCTGATCAGTGGATCACAGCCATTATCTTCAGGTGATCTCGTATTTAACCATCAACGTCTGATCAGTGGATCACAGCCATTATCTTCAGGTAATCTCGTATTTAACCATCAACGTCTGATCAGTGGATCACAGCCATTATCTTCAGGTGATCTCGTATTTAACCATCAACGTCTGATCAGTGGAACACAGCTATTATCTTCAGGTGATCTCGTATTTAACCATCAACGTCTGAGCAGTAGAACACAGCTATTATCTTCAGGTGATCTCGTATTTAACCATCAACGTCTGAGCAGTAGAACACAGCCATTATCTTCAGGTAATCTCGTATTTAACCATCAACGTCTGATCAGTGGAACACAGCCATTATCTTCAGGTGATCTCGTATTTAACCATCAACGTCTGAGCAGTGGAACACAGCCATTATCTTCAGGTAATCTCGTATTTAACCATCAACGTCTGATCAGTGGAACACAGCCATTATCTTCAGGTGATCTCGTATTTAACCATCAACGTCTGAGCAGTGGAACACAGCCATTATCTTCAGGTGATCTCGTATTTAACCATCAACGTCTGATCAGTGGATCACAGCCATTATCTTCAGGTGATCTCGTATTTAACCATCAACGTCTGATCAGTGGAACACAGCTATTATCTTCAGGTGATCTCGTATTTAACCATCAACGTCTGAGCAGTAGAACACAGCCATTATCTTCAGGTAATCTCGTATTTAACCATCAACGTCTGATCAGTGGAACACAGCCATTATCTTCAGGTGATCTCGTATTTAACCATCAACGTCTGAGCAGTGGAACACAGCCATTATCTTCAGGTGATCTCGTATTTAACCATCAACGTCTGATCAGTGGAACACAGCCATTATCTTCAGGTAATCTCGTATTTAACCATCAACGTCTGATCAGTGGAACACAGCCATTATCTTCAGGTGATCTCGTATTTAACCATCAACGTCTGAGCAGTGGAACACAGCCATTATCTTCAGGTGATCTCGTATTTAACCATCAACGTCTGAGCAGTAGAACACAGCCATTACCTTCAGGTAATCTCGTATTTAACCATCAACGTCTGAGCAGTAGAACACAGCCATTACCTTCAGGTAATCTCGTATTTAACCATCAACGTCTGAGCAGTAGAACACTGCCATTACCTTCAGGTAATCTCGTATTTAACCATCAACGTCTGAGCAGTAGAACACAGCCATTACCTTCAGGTAATCTCGTATTTAACCATCAACGTCTGAGCAGTAGAACACAGCCATTATCTTCAGGTAATCTCGTATTTAACCATCAACGTCTGAGCAGTAGAACACAGCCATTATCTTCAGGTGATCTCGTATTTAACCATCAACGTCTGAGCAGTAGAACACAGCCATTACCTTCAGGTAATCTCGTATTTAACCATCAACGTCTGAGCAGTAGAACACAGCCATTACCTTCAGGTAATCTCGTATTTAACCATCAACGTCTGAGCAGTAGAACACAGCCATTACCTTCAGGTAATCTCGTATTTAACCATCAATGTCTGAGCAGTAGAACACAGCCATTACCTTCAGGTAATCTCGTATTTAACCATCAACGTCTGAGCAGTAGAACACAGCCATTACCTTCAGGTAATCTCGTATTTAACCATCAACGTCTGAGCAGTAGAACACAGCCATTACCTTCAGGTAATCTCGTATTTAACCATCAATACATGTTAAGATCACCCGCACAGCTGATCTCAACCGCTCCCTAAAAGCCGAGCTTCATTTGAGGTGTAAACGTAGTCCTGCTTTCAACACCCAAATTTCCAAGACATGTTTGCCCTCTCTACAGGGTGTTATCTTCAGTTGAAGTAAAACCTGGTAATCGAGCAGAGTAAGGGTTGATTGAACTATTTGACAATCATTCAGTAGAACTGAAAAAAAGTTATTTCTCGTTTAAGACAGCAATTATACTGTGGCAATATCATCATACAGGTTATATCAATATCATCATACAGGTTATATCAATATATCATACAGGTTATATCAATATATCATACAGGTTATATCAATATATCATACAGGTTATATCATACAGGTTATATCAATATATCATACAGGTTATATCAATATATCATACAGGTTATATCAATATATCATACAGGTTATATCAATATATCATACAGGTTATATCAATATCATCATACAGGTTATATCAATATATCATACAGGTTATATCAATATATCATACAGGTTATATCAATATCATCATACAGGTTATATCAATATATCATACAGGTTATATCAATATATCATACAGGTTATATCAATATCATCATACAGGTTATATCAATATCATCATACAGGTTATATCAATATATCATACAGGTTATATCAATATATCATACAGGTTATATCATACAGGTTATATCAATATATCATACAGGTTATATCAATATATCATACAGGTTATATCAATATATCATACAGGTTATATCAATATATCATACAGGTTATATCAATATATCATACAGGTTATATCAATATATCATACAGGTTATATCATACAGGTTATATCAATATATCATACAGGTTATATCATACAGGTTATATCAATATATCATACAGGTTATATCAATATATCATACAGGTTATATCAATATATCATACAGGTTATATCAATATATCATACAGGTTATATCATACAGGTTATATCAATATATCATACAGGTTATATCATACAGGTTATATCAATATATCATACAGGTTATATCAATATCATCATACAGGTTATATCAATATATCATACAGGTTATATCAATATCATCATACAGGTTATATCAATATATCATACAGGTTATATCAATATATCATACAGGTTATATCAATATATCATACAGGTTATATCAATATATCATACAGGTTATATCAATATCATCATACAGGTTATATCAATATATCATACAGGTTATATCAATATCATCATACAGGTTATATCAATATATCATACAGGTTATATCAATATATCATACAGGTTATATCAATATATCATACAGGTTATATCAATATATCATACAGGTTATATCAATATATCATACAGGTTATATCAATATATCATACAGGTTATATCAATATATCATACAGGTTATATCAATATATCATACAGGTTATATCAATATCATCATACAGGTTATATCAATATATCATACAGGTTATATCAATATCATCATACAGGTTATATCATACAGGTTATATCAATATCATCATACAGGTTATATCAATATCATCATACAGGTTATATCAATATATCATACAGGTTATATCAATATCATCATACAGGTTATATCAATATATCATACAGGTTATATCAATATATCATACAGGTTATATCAATATATCATACAGGTTATATCAATATATGATACAGGTTATATCATACAGGTTATATCAATATATCATACAGGTTATATCAATATCATCATACAGGTTATATCAATATATCATACAGGTTATATCAATATCATCATACAGGTTATATCAATATATCATACAGGTTATATCAATATCATCATACAGGTTATATCAATATATCATACAGGTTATATCAATATATCATACAGGTTATATCAATATATCATACAGGTTATATCAATATATCATACAGGTTATATCAATATATCATCATACAGGTTATATCAATTATATCATACAGGTTATATCAATATATCATACAGGTTATATCATACAGGTTATATCATCATACAGGTTATATCAATATATCATACAGGTTATATCAATATATCATACAGGTTATATCAATATCATATATCATACAGGTTATATCAATATATCATACAGGTTATATCAATATATCATACAGGTTATATCAATATATCATACAGGTTATATCAATATATCATACAGGTTATATCAATATATCATACAGGTTATATCATACAGGTTATATCAATATATCATACAGGTTATATCAATATATCATACAGGTTATATCAATATATCATACAGGTTATATCAATATATCATACAGGTTATATCAATATATCATACAGGTTATATCAATATATCATACAGGTTATATCAATATATCATACAGGTTATATCAATATATCATATTATATCAATATATCAGGTTATATCAATATATCATACAGGTTATATCAATATATCATACAGGTTATATCAATATATCAGGTTATATCAGGTTATATCAATATCATCATACAGGTTATATCAATATATCATACAGGTTATATCAATATATCATACAGGTTATATCAATATATCATACAGGTTATATCAATATATCATACAGGTTATATCAATATATCATACAGGTTATATCAATATATCATACAGGTTATATCAATATATCATACAGGTTATATCAATATATCATACAGGTTATATCAATATATCATACAGGTTATATCAATATATCATACAGGTTATATCAATATCATCATACAGGTTATATCAATATATCATACAGGTTATATCAATATCATCATACAGGTTATATCAATATATCATACAGGTTATATCAATATATCATACAGGTTATATCAATATATCATACAGGTTATATCAATATATCATACAGGTTATATCAATATATCATACAGGTTATATCAATATATCATCAGGTTATATCAATATATCATACAGGTTATATCAATATATCATACAGGTTATATCAATATATCATACAGGTTATATCAATATATCATACAGGTTATATCAATATATCATACAATATATCATACAGGTTATATCAATATATCATACAGGTTATATCAATATATCATACAGGTTATATCAATATATCATACAGGTTATATCAATATATCATTATATCATACAGGTTATATCAATATCATCATACAGGTTATATCAATATATCATACAGGTTATATATATCAATATCAATATATCATACAGGTTATATCAATATATCATACAGGTTATATCAATATCATCATACAGGTTATATCAATATATCATACAGGTTATATCAATATATCATACAGGTTATATCAATATATCATATATCATACAGGTTATATCAATATATCATACAGGTTATATCAATATATCATACAGGTTATATCAATATATCAGGTTATATCAATATATCATACAGGTTATATCAATATATCATACAGGTTATATCATATATCAGGTTATATCAATATATCATACAGGTTATATCAATATATCATACAGGTTATATCAATATATCACACAGGTTATATCAATATATCATACAGGTTATATCAATATATCATACAGGTTATATCAATATATCACACAGGTTATATCAATATATCATACAGGTTATATCAATATATCATACAGGTTATATCAATATATCATACAGGTTATATCAATATCATCATACAGGTTATATCAATATATCATACAGGTTATATCAATATATCATACAGGTTATATCAATATCATCATACAGGTTATATCAATATATCATACAGTTATATCAATATATCATACAGGTTATATCAATATATCATACAGGTTATATCAATATATCATACAGGTTATATCAATATATCATACAGGTTATATCAATATCATCATACAGGTTATATCAATATATCATACAGGTTATATCAATATATCATACAGGTTATATCAATATATCATACAGGTTATATCAATATATCATACAGGTTATATCAATATCATCATACAGGTTATATCAATATATCATACAGGTTATATCAATATATCATTATATCAATATATCATACAGGTTATATCAATATCATCATACAGGTTATATCAATATATCATACAGGTTATATCAATATCATCATACAGGTTATATCAATATATCATACAGGTTATATCAATATATCATATTATATCAATATATCATACAGGTTATATCAATATATCATACAGGTTATATCAATATATCATACAGGTTATATCAATATATCATACAGGTTATATCAATATATCATACAGGTTATATCAATATATCATACAGGTTATATCAATATATCATACAGGTTATATCAATATATCATACAGGTTATATCAATATATCATACAGGTTATATCAATATATCATACAGGTTATATCAATATATCATACAGGTTATATCAATATATCATACAGGTTATATCAATATCATCATACAGGTTATATCAATATATCATACAGGTTATATCAATATATCATACAGGTTATATCAATATCATCATACAGGTTATATCAATATATCATACAGGTTATATCAATATATCATACAGGTTATATCAATATATCATACAGGTTATATCAATATATCATACAGGTTATATCAATATATCATACAGGTTATATCAATATATCATACAGGTTATATCAATATATCATACAGGTTATATCAATATATCATACAGGTTATATCAATATATCATACAGGTTATATCAATATATCATACAGGTTATATCAATATATCATACAGGTTATATCAATATATCATACAGGTTATATCAATATATCATACAGGTTATATCAATATATCATACAGGTTATATCAATATCATCATACAGGTTATATCAATATATCATACAGGTTATATCAATATATCATACAGGTTATATCAATATATCATACAGGTTATATCAATATATCATACAGGTTATATCAATATATCATACAGGTTATATCAATATCATCATACAGGTTATATCAATATATCATACAGGTTATATCAATATATCATACAGGTTATATCAATATATCATACAGGTTATATCAATATATCATACAGGTTATATCAATATATCATACAGGTTATATCAATATATCATACAGGTTATATCAATATCATCATACAGGTTATATCAATATATCATACAGGTTATATCAATATCATCATACAGGTTATATCAATATATCATACAGGTTATATCAATATATCATACAGGTTATATCAATATATCATACAGGTTATATCAATATCATATATATCAGGTTATATCAATATCATCATACAGGTTATATCAATATATCATACAGGTTATATCAATATATCATACAGGTTATATCAATATATCATACAGGTTATATCAATATATCATACAGGTTATATCAATATATCATACAGGTTATATCAATATATCATACAGGTTATATCAATATATCATACAGGTTATATCAATATATCATACAGGTTATATCAATATATCATACAGGTTATATCAATATATCATCATATATCAGGTTATATCAATATATCATACAGGTTATATCAATATTATATCATACAGGTTATATCAATATATCATACAGGTTATATCAATATATCATACAGGTTATATCAATATATCATACAGGTTATATCAATATATCATACAGGTTATATCATACAGGTTATATCAATATCATCATACAGGTTATATCAATATATCATACAGGTTATATCAATATATCATACAGGTTATATCAATATATCATACAGGTTATATCAATATATCATACAGGTTATATCAATATATCATACAGGTTATATCAATATATCATACAGGTTATATCAATATATCATACAGGTTATATCAATATATCATACAGGTTATATCAATATATCATACAGGTTATATCAATATATCATACAGGTTATATCAATATCATCATACAGGTTATATCAATATATCATACAGGTTATATCAATATATCATACAGGTTATATCAATATATCATACAGGTTATATCAATATATCATACAGGTTATATCAATATATCATACAGGTTATATCAATATATCATACAGGTTATATCAATATATCATACAGGTTATATCAATATATCATACAGGTTATATCAATATATCATACAGGTTATATCAATATATCATACAGGTTATATCAATATATCATACAGGTTATATCAATATATCATACAGGTTATATCAATATATCATACAGGTTATATCAATATATCATACAGGTTATATCAATATATCATACAGGTTATATCAATATATCATACAGGTTATATCAATATATCATACAGGTTATATCAATATATCATACAGGTTATATCAATATCATCATACAGGTTATATCAATATATCATACAGGTTATATCATACAGGTTATATCAATATATCATACAGGTTATATCAATATATCATACAGGTTATATCAATATATCATACAGGTTATATCAATATATCATACAGGTTATATCAATATATCATACAGGTTATATCAATATATCATACAGGTTATATCAATATATCATACAGGTTATATCAATATATCATACAGGTTATATCAATATATCATACAGGTTATATCAATATATCATACAGGTTATATCAATATATCATATATCATACAGGTTATATCAATATATCATACAGGTTATATCAATATATCATACAGGTTATATCAATATATCATACAGGTTATATCAATATATCATACAGGTTATATCAATATATCATACAGGTTATATCAATATATCATACAGGTTATATCAATATATCATACAGGTTATATCAATATATCATACAGGTTATATCAATATATCATACAGGTTATATCAATATATCATACAGGTTATATCAATATATCATACAGGTTATATCAATATATCATACAGGTTATATCAATATATCATACAGGTTATATCAATATATCATACAGGTTATATCAATATATCATACAGGTTATATCAATATATCATACAGGTTATATCAATATATCATACAGGTTATATCAATATATCATACAGGTTATATCAATATATCATACAGGTTATATCAATATATCATACAGGTTATATCAATATATCATACAGGTTATATCAATATATCATACAGGTTATATCAATATATCATACAGGTTATATCAATATATCATACAGGTTATATCAATATATCATACAGGTTATATCAATATATCATACAGGTTATATCAATATATCATACAGGTTATATCAATATATCATACAGGTTATATCAATATATCATCAGGTTATATCAATATATCATACAGGTTATATCAATATATCATACAGGTTATATCATACAGGTTATATCAATATCATCATACAGGTTATATCAATATATCATACAGGTTATATCAATATATCATACAGGTTATATCAATATATCATACAGGTTATATCATATATCAATATCAATATCATCATACAGGTTATATCAATATATCATACAGGTTATATCAATATATCATACAGGTTATATCAATATATCATACAGGTTATATCAATATATCATACAGGTTATATCAATATATCATCATACAGGTTATATCAATATATCATACAGGTTATATCAATATATCATACAGGTTATATCAATATATCATACAGGTTATATCAATATATCATACAGGTTATATCAATATATCATACAGGTTATATCAATATATCATACAGGTTATATCAATATATCATACAGGTTATATCAATATATCATACAGGTTATATCAATATATCATACAGGTTATATCAATATATCATACAGGTTATATCATACAGGTTATATCATACAGGTTATATCAATATATCATACAGGTTATATCAATATATCATACAGGTTATATCAATATATCATACAGGTTATATCAATATATCATACAGGTTATATCAATATATCATACAGGTTATATCAATATATCATACAGGTTATATCATACAGGTTATATCAATATCATCATACAGGTTATATCAATATATCATACAGGTTATATCAATATCATCATACAGGTTATATCAATATATCATACAGGTTATATCAATATATCATACAGGTTATATCAATATATCATACAGGTTATATCAATATATCATACAGGTTATATCAATATATCATACAGGTTATATCAATATATCATACAGGTTATATCAATATCATCATACAGGTTATATCAATATATCATACAGGTTATATCAATATCATCATACAGGTTATATCAATATATCATACAGGTTATATCAATATATCATACAGGTTATATCAATATCATCATACAGGTTATATCAATATATCATACAGGTTATATCAATATATCATACAGGTTATATCAATATATCATACAGGTTATATCAATATCATCATACAGGTTATATCAATATATCATACAGGTTATATCAATATATCATACAGGTTATATCAATATATCATACAGGTTATATCAATATATCATACAGGTTATATCAATATATCATACAGGTTATATCAATATATCATACAGGTTATATCAATATATCATACAGGTTATATCAATATATCATACAGGTTATATCAATATATCATACAGGTTATATCAATATATCATACAGGTTATATCAATATATCATACAGGTTATATCAATATATCATACAGGTTATATCAATATATCATACAGGTTATATCAATATATCATACAGGTTATATCAATATATCATACAGGTTATATCAATATATCATACAGGTTATATCAATATATCATACAGGTTATATCAATATATCATACAGGTTATATCAATATATCATACAGGTTATATCAATATATCATACAGGTTATATCAATATATCATACAGGTTATATCAATATATCATACAGGTTATATCAATATATCATACAGGTTATATCATACAGGTTATATCAATATATCATACAGGTTATATCAATATCATCATACAGGTTATATCAATATATCATACAGGTTATATCAATATATCATACAGGTTATATCAATATATCATACAGGTTATATCAATATATCATACAGGTTATATCAATATATCATACAGGTTATATCAATATATCATACAGGTTATATCAATATATCATACAGGTTATATCAATATATCATACAGGTTATATCAATATATCATACAGGTTATATCAATATATCATACAGGTTATATCAATATCATCATACAGGTTATATCAATATATCATACAGGTTATATCAATATATCATACAGGTTATATCAATATATCATACAGGTTATATCAATATATCATACAGGTTATATCAATATATCATACAGGTTATATCAATATATCATACAGGTTATATCAATATATCATACAGGTTATATCAATATATCATACAGGTTATATCAATATATCATACAGGTTATATCAATATATCATACAGGTTATATCAATATATCATACAGGTTATATCAATTATATCATATAGGTTATATCAGGTTATATCATACAGGTTATATCAATATATCATACAGGTTATATCAATATATCATACAGGTTATATCAATATATCATACAGGTTATATCAATATATCATACAGGTTATATCAATATATCATACAGGTTATATCAATATATCATACAGGTTATATCAATATATCATACAGGTTATATCAATATATCATACAGGTTATATCAATATATCATACAGGTTATATCAATATCATCATACAGGTTATATCAATATATCATACAGGTTATATCAATATATCATACAGGTTATATCAATATCATCATACAGGTTATATCAATATATCATACAGGTTATATCAATATATCATACAGGTTATATCAATATATCATACAGGTTATATCAATATATCATACAGGTTATATCAATATATCAGGTTATATCAATATATCATACAGGTTATATCAATATATCATACAGGTTATATCAATATATCATACAGGTTATATCAATATCATCATACAGGTTATATCAATATATCATACAGGTTATATCAATATATCATACAGGTTATATCAATATCATCATACAGGTTATATCAATATATCATACAGGTTATATCAATATATCATACAGGTTATATCAATATATCATACAGGTTATATCAATATATCATACAGGTTATATCAATATATCATACAGGTTATATCAATATATCATACAGGTTATATCAATATATCATACAGGTTATATCAATATATCATACAGGTTATATCAATATATCATACAGGTTATATCAATATATCATACAGGTTATATCAATATATCATACAGGTTATATCAATATATCATACAGGTTATATCAATTATATCAATATATCAGGTTATATCAATATATCATACAGGTTATATCAATATATCATACAGGTTATATCAATATATCATACAGGTTATATCAATATATCATACAGGTTATATCAATATATCATACAGGTTATATCAATATATCATACAGGTTATATCAATATATCATACAGGTTATATCAATATATCATACAGGTTATATCAATATATCATACAGGTTATATCAATATATCATACAGGTTATATCAATATATCATACAGGTTATATCAATATATCATACAGGTTATATCAATATATCATACAGGTTATATCAATATATCATACAGGTTATATCAATATATCATACAGGTTATATCAATATATCATACAGGTTATATCAATATCATCATACAGGTTATATCAATATATCATACAGGTTATATCAATATATCATACAGGTTATATCAATATCATCATACAGGTTATATCAATATCATCATACAGGTTATATCAATATATCATACAGGTTATATCAATATATCATACAGGTTATATCAATATATCATACAGGTTATATCAATATATCATACAGGTTATATCAATATCATCATACAGGTTATATCAATATATCATACAGGTTATATCAATATATCATACAGGTTATATCAATATATCATACAGGTTATATCAATATATCATACAGGTTATATCAATATATCATACAGGTTATATCAATATATCATACAGGTTATATCAATATATCATACAGGTTATATCAATATATCATACAGGTTATATCAATATATCATACAGGTTATATCAATATATCATACAGGTTATATCAATATATCATACAGGTTATATCAATATCATCATACAGGTTATATCAATATATCATACAGGTTATATCAATATATCATACAGGTTATATCAATATATCATACAGGTTATATCAATATATCATACAGGTTATATCAATATATCATACAGGTTATATCAATATATCATACAGGTTATATCAATATATCATACAGGTTATATCAATATATCATACAGGTTATATCAATATATCATACAGGTTATATCAATATATCATACAGGTTATATCAATATCATCATACAGGTTATATCAATATATCATACAGGTTATATCAATATATCAGGTTATATCAATATATCATACAGGTTATATCAATATATCATACAGGTTATATCAATATCATCATACAGGTTATATCAATATATCATACAGGTTATATCATACAGGTTATATCAATATCATCATACAGGTTATATCAATATATCATACAGGTTATATCAATATATCATACAGGTTATATCAATATATCATACAGGTTATATCAATATATCATACAGGTTATATCATACAGGTTATATCAATATATCATACAGGTTATATCAATATATCATACAGGTTATATCAATATATCATACAGGTTATATCAATATATCATACAGGTTATATCAATATATCATACAGGTTATATCAATATATCATACAGGTTATATCAATATATCATACAGGTTATATCAATATATCATACAGGTTATATCAATATATCATACAGGTTATAATATATCATATCAATATATCATACAGGTATATATCAATATATCATACAGGTTATATCAATATATCATACAGGTTATATCAATATATCATACAGGTTATATCAATATATTATATCAATATCATACAGGTTATATCAATATATCATACAGGTTATATCAATATATCATACAGGTTATATCAATATATCATACAGGTTATATCAATATATCATACAGGTTATATCAATATATCATACATATCATACAGTTATATCAATATATCATACAGGTTATATCAATATATCATACAGGTTATATCAATATATCATACAGGTTATATCAATATATCATACAGGTTATATCAATATATCATACAGGTTATATCAATATATCATACAGGTTATATCAATATCATCATACAGGTTATATCAATATATCATCAGGTTATATCAGGTTATATCAATATATCATACAGGTTATATCAATATATCATACAGGTTATATCAATATATCATACAGGTTATATCATACAGGTTATATCAATATATCATACAGGTTATATCAATATATCATACAGGTTATATCAATATATCATACAGGTTATATCAATATATCATATCAATATATCATACAGGTTATATCAATATATCATACAGGTTATATCAATATATCATACAGGTTATATCAATATATCAGGTTATATCAATATATCATACAGGTTATATCAATATATCATACAGGTTATATCAATATATCATACAGGTTATATCAATATATCAATATCATCATACAGGTTATATCAATATATCATCATACAGGTTATATCAATATATCATACAGGTTATATCAATATATCATACAGGTTATATCAATATATCATACAGGTTATATCAATATATCATACAGGTTATATCATATATCATACAGGTTATATCAATATCATCATACAGGTTATATCAATATATCATACAGGTTATATCAATATATCATACAGGTTATATCAATATATCATACAGGTTATATCAATATATCATACAGGTTATATCAATATATCATACAGGTTATATCAATATATCATACAGGTTATATCAATATATCATACAGGTTATATCAATATATCATACAGGTTATATCAATATATCATACAGGTTATATCAATATATCATACAGGTTATATCAATATATCATACAGGTTATATCAATATATCATACAGGTTATATCAATATATCATACAGGTTATATCAATATATCATACAGGTTATATCAATATATCATACAGGTTATATCAATATATCATACAGGTTATATCAATATATCATACAGGTTATATCAATATATCATATATCATATATTATACAGGTTATCAATATATCATACAGGTTATATCAATATATCATACAGGTTATATCAATATATCATACAGGTTATATCAATATATCATACAGGTTATATCAATATATCATACAGGTTATATCAATATATCATACAGGTTATATCAATATATCATACAGGTTATATCAATATATCATACAGGTTATATCAATATATCATACAGGTATATCAATATATCATACAGGTTATATCAATATATCATACAGGTTATATCAATATATCATCATTATATCAATATATCATACAGGTTATATCAATATATCATACAGGTTATATCAATATATCATACAGGTTATATCAATATATCATACAGGTTATATCAATATATCATACAGGTTATATCAATATATCATACAGGTTATATCAATATCATCATACAGGTTATATCAATATATCATACAGGTTATATCAATATATCATACAGGTTATATCAATATATCATACAGGTTATATCAATATATCATACAGGTTATATCAATATATCATACAGGTTATATCATACAGGTTATATCATACAGGTTATATCAATATATCATACAGGTTATATCAATATATCATACAGGTTATATCAATATATCATACAGGTTATATCAATATATCATACAGGTTATATCAATATATCATACAGGTTATATCAATATATCATACAGGTTATATCAATATATCATACAGGTTATATCAATATATCATACAGGTTATATCAATATATCATACAGGTTATATCATACAGGTTATATCAATATATCATACAGGTTATATCAATATATCATACAGGTTATATCATACAGGTTATATCAATATATCATACAGGTTATATCAATATATCATACAGGTTATATCAATATATCATACAGGTTATATCAATATATCATACAGGTTATATCAATATATCATACAGGTTATATCAATATATCATACAGGTTATATCATACAGGTTATATCATACAGGTTATATCATACAGGTTATATCATACAGGTTATATCAATATATCATACAGGTTATATCAATATGTCATACAGGTTATATCAATATATCATACAGGTTATATCAATATATCATACAGGTTATATCAATATATCATACAGGTTATATCATACAGGTTATATCAATATATCATACAGGTTATATCAATATATCATACAGGTTATATCAATATCATCATACAGGTTATATCAATATATCATACAGGTTATATCAATATATCATACAGGTTATATCAATATATCATACAGGTTATATCAATATATCATACAGGTTATATCAATATATCATACAGGTTATATCAATATATCATACAGGTTATATCAATATATCATACAGGTTATATCAATATATCATACAGGTTATATCAATATATCATACAGGTTATATCAATATATCATACAGGTTATATCAATATATATACAATATCAATATATCATACAGGTTATATCAATATATCATACAGGTTATATCAATATATCATACAGGTTATATCAATATATCATACAGGTTATATCAATATATCATACAGGTTATATCAATATATCATACAGGTTATATCAATATATCATACAGGTTATATCAATATATCAATATATCAATATATCATACAGGTTATATCAATATATCATACAGGTTATATCAATATATCATACAGGTTATATCAATATATCATACAGGTTATATCAATATATCATACAGGTTATATCAATATATCATACAGGTTATATCAATATATCATACAGGTTATATCAATATATCATACAGGTTATATCAATATATCATACAGGTTATATCAATATATCATACAGGTTATATCAATATCATCATACAGGTTATATCAATATATCATACAGGTTATATCAATATCATCATACAGGTTATATCATACAGGTTATATCAATATATCATACAGGTTATATCATACAGGTTATATCATACAGGTTATATCAATATATCATACAGGTTATATCAATATATCATACAGGTTATATCAATATATCATACAGGTTATATCAATATATCATACAGGTTATATCAATATATCATACAGGTTATATCAATATATCATACAGGTTATATCAATATATCATACAGGTTATATCATACAGGTTATATCAATATATCATACAGGTTATATCAATATATCATACAGGTTATATCAATATATCATACAGGTTATATCATACAGGTTATATCAATATATCATACAGGTTATATCAATATATCATACAGGTTATATCAATATATCATACAGGTTATTAATATATCATACAGGTTATATCAATATATCATACAGGTTATATCAATATATCATACAGGTTATATCAATATATCATACAGGTTATATCATACAGGTTATATCATACAGGTTATATCAATATCAAGGTTATATCAATATATCATACAGGTTATATCAATATATCATACAGGTTATATCATATATCATACAGGTTATATCAATATATCATACAGGTTATATCAATATATCATACAGGTTATATCATACAGGTTATATCAATATATCATACAGGTTATATCAATATATCATACAGGTTATATCAATATATCATACAGGTTATATCAATATATCATACAGGTTATATCAATATATCATACAGGTTATATCAATATATCATTATATCAATATATCATACAGGTTATATCAATATATCATACAGGTTATATCAATATATCATACAGGTTATATCAATATATCATACAGGTTATATCAATATATCATACAGGTTATATCAATATATCATACAGGTTATATCAATATATCATACAGGTTATATCAATATATCATACAGGTTATATCAATATTATATCATACAGGTTATATCAATATATCATACAGGTTATATCAATATATCATACAGGTTATATCAATATATCATACAGGTTATATCAATATATCATACAGGTTATATCATACAGGTTATATCATACAGGTTATATCAATATATCATACAGGTTATATCATACAGGTTATATCATACAGGTTATATCAATATATCATACAGGTTATATCAATATATCATACAGGTTATATCATACAGGTTATATCAATATATCATACAGGTTATATCAATATATCATACAGGTTATATCAATATATCATACAGGTTATATCAATATATCATGCAGATTATATGAATGGAAAACTAATTTTAGTGCACTAATTACTTTTTCATTTCCAATTTATGTAGTCCATTAACTCGTCTATTATCTTTTCTAATAAAGCATGACTTTCTATTATCAAGAGTTCCAGCTAGCTGCTTGGTAAATTCTGCCCGTTGGTTGCAATTGGCCAGGCCTGTTTATGGTTGCATGCAACAACCAATGTTTGGTTGCCACATCATCTACTGTGCAGTCGGTCAACAGATTCCTATAAAATATGTGGTTAGCTGATACGTAAAATACCTATCCAGGTGTTGTAAGGTCAGGCATGCATCAGCAACGTCTGAGCAGGGGAACACGACCATTATCTGCCAGCCTGTCTATATGCATGTCTGGACTGATAAGTGTTTGGTCTACACGTACCGCCTATAAAGTTCTATAACGTGATCATTGCTGACATAGGCCTGAATGCTGCCTGCCACAGACTTGGGACTAAGTGAACTCAACCTAATCCTGATGTTTCTATTCTTGACCTCTCCGCTGTACCCCATCAGTGCTCATATACCTAATGCCCCCGGGGCAGACCAACAACAACCCACTTTGAATGGGTCTGGGAAAGCTGCCAGGTCAATAATGGCATGGCCAGAGAAAACACATACACATCGAAACAGGAAGCAGGCCCATTCTGATGACAAATCATGTCTGCTGGTAAGCTGAATTCACAGCTAGGGCTGAGACAGAGTTGACTGAGCCTATGAATTTTTACACAGTGAGGTGCCCGCGTGTACACACAAATCACACACTCACGTCACAGGAGGTTGGTGGCACCTTAATTGGGGAGGACGGCCTTGTGGTAATGGCTGGAGCAGAATTAGTGGAATTGTATCAAAATACATACATTCATACATGCCATTCCATTTGCTCTATTCCAGCCATTATTATGAGCCGTCCTCCCCTCGGCAGCCTCCACTGACGCACGTACTGTTCATACACACACACAGGTTGGTGCAGTTAAGGAACGCTGACTTGGGAAGACTAACGATGTCAATGGCTTTCGCTAGGTTGTATTGTACTTTTACACAGTAAAACATCAACTTAAATAAACACCAAACTGTCATGAACACAACTGATTTAAATGTCCAGTTTTATTTGTTCCAATGTGTGAATGGGTTGTTCTTCTTGCTCTGTCGCACCTTCAGACTAGTACTCTACTGGAAACACTATCAAAGGCTGTTGCAGAGCATGAATTAAATTAAAGACTATTGCCAGAGAATATGGGCTTTCTCGTATATACTGTACGCTCTGTCTATAAGGGTCAGACTTATACTGAGAGACATCCTCATATATACTGTACGCTCTGTCTATAAGGGTCAGACTTATACTGAGAGAAATCCTCATATATACTGTACGCTCTGTCTATAAGGGTCAGACTTATACTGAGAGAAATCCTCATATATACTGTATGCTCTGTCTATAAGGGTCAGACTTATACTGAGAGAAATCCTCATATATACTGTATGCTCTGTCTATAAGGGTCAGACTTATACTGAGAGACATCCTCATATATACTGTATGCTCTGTCTATAAGGGTCAGACTTATACTGAGAGACATCCTCATATATACTGTATGCTCTGTCTATAAGGGTCAGACTTATACTGAGAGACATCCTCGTATATACTGTATGCTCTGTCTATAAGGGTCAGACTTATACTGAGAGACATCCTCATATATACTGTATGCTCTGTCTATAAGGGTCAGACTTATACTGAGAGACATCCTCATATATACTGTATGCTCTGTCTATAAGGGTCAGACTTATACTGAGAGACATCCTCATATATACTGTATGCTCTGTCTATAAGGGTCAGACTTATACTGAGAGAAATCCTCATATATACTGTATGCTCTGTCTATAAGGGTCAGACTTATACTGAGAGACATCCTCGTATATACTGTATGCTCTGTCTATAAGGGTCAGACTTATACTGAGAGACATCCTCATATATACTGTATGCTCTGTCTATAAGGGTCAGACTTATACTGAGAGACATCCTCATATATACTGTATGCTCTGTCTATAAGGGTCAGACTTATACTGAGAGACATCCTCATATATACTGTATGCTCTGTCTATAAGGGTCAGACTTATACTGAGAGACATCCTCGTATATACTGTATGCTCTGTCTATAAGGGTCAGACTTATACTGAGAGACATCCTCATATATACTGTATGCTCTGTCTATAAGGGTCAGACTTATACTGAGAGACATCCTCATATATACTGTATGCTCTGTCTATAAGGGTCAGACTTATACTGAGAGAAATCCTCATATATACTGTATGCTCTGTCTATAAGGGTCAGACTTATACTGAGAGACATCCTCATATATACTGTATGCTCTGTCTATAAGGGTCAGACTTATACTGAGAGACATCCTCATATATACTGTATGCTCTGTCTATAAGGGTCAGACTTATACTGAGAGACATCCTCGTATATACTGTATGCTCTGTCTATAAGGGTCAGACTTATACTGAGAGAAATCCTCGTATATACTGTACGCTCTGTCTATAAGGGTCAGACTTATACTGAGAGACATCCTCATATATACTGTATGCTCTGTCTATAAGGGTCAGACTTATACTGAGAGACATCCTCATATATACTGTATGCTCTGTCTATAAGGGTCAGACTTATACTGAGAGACATCCTCGTATATACTGTATGCTCTGTCTATAAGGGTCAGACTTATACTGAGAGACATCCTCATATATACTGTATGCTCTGTCTATAAGGGTCAGACTTATACTGAGAGACATCCTCATATATACTGTACGCTCTGTCTATAAGGGTCAGACTTATACTGAGAGAAATCCTCGTATATACTGTATTGAGAGACATCCTCGTATATACTGTATGCTCTGTCTATAAGGGTCAGACTTATACTGAGAGACATCCTTGTTTATACTGTATGCTCTGTCTATAAGGGTCAGACTTATACTGAGAGACATCCTCATATATACTGTATGCTCTGTCTATAAGGGTCAGACTTATACTGAGAGACATCCTCATATATACTGTATGCTCTGTCTATAAGGGTCAGACTTATACTGAGAGACATCCTCGTATATACTGTATGCTCTGTCTATAAGGGTCAGACTTATACTGAGAGACATCCTCGTATATACTGTATGCTCTGTCTATAAGGGTCAGACTTATACTGAGAGACATCCTCATATATACTGTATGCTCTGTCTATAAGGGTCAGACTTATACTGAGAGACATCCTCATATATACTGTATGCTCTGTCTATAAGGGTCAGACTTATACTGAGAGAAATCCTCGTATATACTGTATGCTCTGTCTATAAGGGTCAGACTTATACTGAGAGACATCCTCATATATACTGTATGCTCTGTCTATAAGGGTCAGACTTATACTGAGAGAAATCCTCATATATACTGTATGCTCTGTCTATAAGGGTCAGACTTATACTGAGAGACATCCTCGTATATACTGTATGCTCTGTCTATAAGGGTCAGACTTATACTGGGAGACATCTTCATATATACTGTATGCTCTGTCTATAAGGGTCAGACTTATACTGAGAGAAATCCTCATATATACTGTATGCTCTGTCTATAAGGGTCAGACTTATACTGAGAGAAATCCTCTGTATATACTGTATGCTCTGTCTATAAGGGTCAGACTTATACTGGGAGACATCTTCATATATACTGTATGCTCTGTCTATAAGGGTCAGACTTATACTGAGAGAAATCCTCATATATACTGTATGCTCTGTCTATAAGGGTCAAACTTATACTGAGAGACATCCTCGTATATACTGTATGCTCTGTCTATAAGGGTCAGACTTATACTGAGAGAAATCCTTGTATATACTATATGCTCTGTCTATAAGGGTCAGACTTATACTGAGAGACATCCTCATATATACTGTATGCTCTGTCTATAAGGGTCAGACTTATACTGAGAGACATCTTCGTATATACTGTATGCTCTGTCTATAAGGGTCAGACTTCTACTGAGAGACATCTTCGTATATACTGTATGCTCTGTCTATAAGGGTCAGACTTATACTGAGAGACATCCTTGTTTATACTGTATGCTCTGTCTATAAGGGTCAGACTTCTACTGAGAGACATTTTCGTATATATTGTATGCTCTGTCTATAAGGGTCAGACTTATACTGAGAGACATCCTCATATATACTGTATGCTCTGTCTATAAGGGTCAGACTTATACTGAGAGACATCCTCATATATACTGTATGCTCTGTCTATAAGGGTCAGACTTATACTGAGAGAAATCCTTGTATATACTGTATGCTCTGTCTATAAGGGTCAGACTTATACTGAGAGACATCCTCATATATACTGTATGCTCTGTCTATAAGGGTCAGACTTATACTGAGAGACATCCTTGTTTATACTGTATGCTCTGTCTATAAGGGTCAGACTTCTACTGAGAGACATCTTCGTATATACTGTATGCTCTGTCTATAAGGGTCAGACTTATACTGAGAGACATCCTCATATATACTGTATGCTCTGTCCATAAGGGTCAGACTTATACTGAGAGAAATCCTTGTATATACTGTATGCTCTGTCTATAAGGGTCAGACTTATACTGAGAGACATCCTCATATATACTGTATGCTCTGTCTATAAGGGTCAGACTTATACTGAGAGACATCCTTGTTTATACTGTATGCTCTGTCTATAAGGGTCAGACTTCTACTGAGAGACATCTTCGTATATACTGTATGCTCTGTCTATAAGGGTCAGACTTATACTGAGAGACATCCTCATATATACTGTATGCTCTGTCTATAAGGGTCAGACTTATACTGAGAGACATCCTCATATATACTGTATGCTCTGTCTATAAGGGTCAGACTTATACTGAGAGACATCCTCGTATATACTGTATGCTCTGTCTATAAGGGTCAGACTTATACTGAGAGAAATCCTCATATATACTGTATGCTCTGTCTATAAGGGTCAGACTTATACTGAGAGACATCCTCATATATACTGTATGCTCTGTCTATAAGGGTCAGACTTATACTGAGAGAAATCCTCATATATACTGTACGCTCTGTCTATAAGGGTCAGACTTATACTGAGAGACATCTTCGTTTATACTGTATGCTCTGTCTATAAGGGTCAGACTTATACTGAGAGACATCCTCATATATACTGTATGCTCTGTCTATAAGGGTCAGACTTATACTGAGAGAAATCCTCATATATACTGTATGCTCTGTCTATAAGGGTCAGACTTATACTGAGAGACATCCTCATATATACTGTATGCTCTGTCTATAAGGGTCAGACTTATACTGAGAGACATCCTCATATATACTGTATGCTCTGTCTATAAGGGTCAGACTTATACTGAGAGAAATCCTTGTATATACTGTATGCTCTGTCTATAAGGGTCAGACTTTATACTGAGAGACATCCTCATATATACTGTATGCTCTGTCTATAAGGGTCAGACTTATACTGAGAGACATCCTTGTTTATACTGTATGCTCTGTCTATAAGGGTCAGACTTCTACTGAGAGACATCTTCGTATATACTGTATGCTCTGTCTATAAGGGTCAGACTTATACTGAGAGACATCCTCGTATATACTGTATGCTCTGTCTATAAGGGTCAGACTTATACTGAGAGACATCCTCATATATACTGTATGCTCTGTCTATAAGGGTCAGACTTATACTGAGAGAAATCCTTGTATATACTGTATGCTCTGTCTATAAGGGTCAGACTTATACTGAGAGACATCCTCATATATACTGTATGCTCTGTCTATAAGGGTCAGACTTATACTGAGAGACATCCTTGGTTATACTGTATGCTCTGTCTATAAGGGTCAGACTTCTACTGAGAGACATCTTCGTATATACTGTATGCTCTGTCTATAAGGGTCAGACTTATACTGAGAGACATCCTCATATATACTGTATGCTCTGTCTATAAGGGTCAGACTTATACTGAGAGACATCCTCATATATACTGTATGCTCTGTCTATAAGGGTCAGACTTATACTGAGAGACATCCTCATATATACTGTATGCTCTGTCTATAAGGGTCAGACTTATACTGAGAGAAATCCTCATATATACTGTATGCTCTGTCTATAAGGGTCAGACTTATACTGAGAGACATCCTCATATATACTGTATGCTCTGTCTATAAGGGTCAGACTTATACTGAGAGACATCCTCATATATACTGTATGCTCTGTCTATAAGGGTCAGACTTATACTGAGAGACATCCTCATATATACTGTATGCTCTGTCTATAAGGGTCAGACTTATACTGAGAGAAATCCTCATATATACTGTATGCTCTGTCTATAAGGGTCAGACTTATACTGAGAGACATCCTCATATATACTGTATGCTCTGTCTATAAGGGTCAGACTTATACTGAGAGAAATCCTCATATATACTGTACGCTCTGTCTATAAGGGTCAGACTTATACTGAGAGACATCTTCGTTTATACTGTATGCTCTGTCTATAAGGGTCAGACTTATACTGAGAGACATCCTCGTTTATACTGTATGCTCTGTCTATAAGGGTCAGACTTATACTGAGAGAAATCCTCGTTTATACTGTATGCTCTGTCTATAAGGGTCAGACTTATACTGAGAGACATCCTCATATATACTGTATGCTCTGTCTATAAGGGTCAGACTTATACTGAGAGACATCCTTGTTTATACTGTATGCTCTGTCTATAAGGGTCAGACTTCTACTGAGAGACATCTTCGTATATACTGTATGCTCTGTCTATAAGGGTCAGACTTATACTGAGAGACATCCTCGTATATACTGTATGCTCTGTCTATAAGGGTCAGACTTATACTGAGAGACATCCTCATATATACTGTATGCTCTGTCCATAAGGGTCAGACTTATACTGAGAGAAATCCTTGTATATACTGTATGCTCTGTCTATAAGGGTCAGACTTATACTGAGAGACATCCTCATATATACTGTATGCTCTGTCTATAAGGGTCAGACTTATACTGAGAGACATCCTTGTTTATACTGTATGCTCTGTCTATAAGGGTCAGACTTCTACTGAGAGACATCTTCGTATATACTGTATGCTCTGTCTATAAGGGTCAGACTTATACTGAGAGACATCCTCATATATACTGTATGCTCTGTCTATAAGGGTCAGACTTATACTGAGAGACATCCTCATATATACTGTATGCTCTGTCTATAAGGGTCAGACTTATACTGAGAGACATCCTCGTATATACTGTATGCTCTGTCTATAAGGGTCAGACTTATACTGAGAGAAATCCTCATATATACTGTATGCTCTGTCTATAAGGGTCAGACTTATACTGAGAGACATCCTCATATATACTGTATGCTCTGTCTATAAGGGTCAGACTTATACTGAGAGAAATCCTCATATATACTGTATGCTCTGTCTATAAGGGTCAGACTTATACTGAGAGACATCTTCGTTTATACTGTATGCTCTGTCTATAAGGGTCAGACTTATACTGAGAGACATCCTCATATATACTGTATGCTCTGTCTATAAGGGTCAGACTTATACTGAGAGAAATCCTCATATATACTGTATGCTCTGTCTATAAGGGTCAGACTTATACTGAGAGACATCCTCATATATACTGTATGCTCTGTCTATAAGGGTCAGACTTATACTGAGAGAAATCCTCATATATACTGTACGCTCTGTCTATAAGGGTCAGACTTATACTGAGAGACATCTTCGTTTATACTGTATGCTCTGTCTATAAGGGTCAGACTTATACTGAGAGACATCCTCGTTTATACTGTATGCTCTGTCTATAAGGGTCAGACTTATACTGAGAGAAATCCTCGTTTATACTGTATGCTCTGTCTATAAGGGTCAGACTTATACTGAGAGACATCTTCGGGTGGGGTACAACGATACAACGTTGCAGACAGAAATACAATGCATAAAGAAGGAGGATTCCCTATTCTACATGGAACTGAATCATTTATATTCTACACAACATATTTCTACATGAATGTTCTGTGTTGCACCCTCCAGCACTCCCTCAGTCCCTGTATGATTTCTTGGTCAGATGGTCTGGGAGCTCCACTCACACCAGCCAACTCTGTCATGTTGATTCAATTAGTCATGGGATTAGTTGCGAGACAGGCAAACACACACACACACATACACATACACACACATACACACACACACACACACACACACACACACACACACACACACACACACACACACACACACACACACACACACACACACACACACACACACACACACACACACACACCAGAGTGAGAGGATGGAGCTGAATCAAAAGTGAATGTCTCACTGGCTGTGTATATGTGTGGTGACAGGCACTGGAGCTCATTTAGAGCAGTGAGCTTTCCCAGGCCAGTCCAGCTCAGCTCTTAAACTGAAAGTTACCCACAAGCCCCTTCTCCTCACTGAATAATTATTGACTAATATAACAAATGAAATACCTCCCAAATTCAATGTTTAACTATTACTGAGGTTTATGTCTGGTAAAACAACAAGGGGAATTTTGAGGCTTACCCGTAGTCTGATAAGTAATTCACTGTTTGCAGCACTGAGGAGTGCCCAGGAAAGAATTAAATCCAATTGTTAGATGCTTCTACCCCCCCTCCAAATCATACTGCAAGCCAACATCATGTATAGGCTAGTGCTTATGAAGAACGGAGTAACAGCAATGCATGAAATGAACATTCTAGATTTATAAACCGGATTGTGTTTCGGAATATGATGTGAAAGTGACATCGTCCTAAGTCATACTTACAGGTCATACCTAATCTTTTCAATGGGCTTGAAGATCATATCATCAAATTGATGAAAACATGGTCATTTAAGATATATATATATATACAATTATGTGTTTGTGGATTTACTTTTGTCAGATGCCTTTTGTTTTTGCGCTAAAGACCATTGTACTACGTTTTTGCCCATTGAATACCATTCAAAAAGCCTACAAAGGTAAAAAAGAAAATACAAGGCTACTTCCTGAAAACGACCCTTCGCTAAGCCTTGTCCCAGAATTTTGGGCAACCAATTGCAGCGCTCCGACGGATAGCAACTGTCGCTAACCAAGCTTATGTTTGACCTGCCTCGAACAAACTCTAGTTTCAAACACACGGAAGCCTTGGCAAATACAGAGTTTATATATTTTGTTATTGTTTATATGGCTAAATAGTTGATCAGTCCACCAGGGGAACTTGCAACAATGATTCCTGAAATGCAAAGCTTTATGTTTATGGAGTATTTTTCAAACTCAAAATTATAGTTTTGATGCATTGTTTGCAAGCTGGTTATATTTGAGCTAGTTCTCATTGACTACCTATGAAAACGTCGCTGACTCTAGCTAGCTAGCCAGTTAATGTAACTTATTTTCTCCAAACAATAGGTCATTTATAAATGTCATCGTATTTGCAAACAACTGTAATGCAGTTCAGATAAAATCTCCATCAGATCTTATTTGCTACTTCTATTCAAACAAGGCCTCACATAGCAAATTAGCAATTTAACTCTATAGAAAACATCCCCGCTTCCAATGTTAAAGTTTATTTTTGCACTGACATATTTTAGGGCAGAGTCAGCTCTATTGCTTCCCCTCTTCCTCAGACATTTTTTTATTTAAGTGAATAACGTCATTTTTCCCATGAGGGACGACTCTTCATGAAAGGTTCCAAAAAAATAACTACAAACATAAACATAGTTTCACATACAACACATAACAAAAACAGAGGTCATCA